>NC_140183.1:65228648-65233648 GCF_963971535.1 Notolepis coatsorum
AAGGTAATAAGTAACAATATACAATAATATACAAATACAGTGGGTTCAGAATATTGCAAAAAGTTGTTTTTTAAAGTGACCTTTTTGTAGTGTATTATGTAGGGTGTACGTGAGGATGTGTAGTGTGTGTGTTCATGTGTGCTTGTATGTGGAGAAATCTGTATTGAGTGTTCTGATGGCCTGGGGGAAGAACAGGTCATGGCTTATGAGATGGATATTATAATAATGGGTTCACAATTCACTACTGTTAAAATGTTATCTGAAATGAAGTTAACGTTTAACAAAGTTGCCTGTTGTGGCAAGACTACTTGAGAATGTTTTGCTACTGTACTTGACATTTGAAAATTGGTTTTATTCATTTGTGAATTTGTTCATGCTATGTTGGCTATATCATATTATACAACAGGTAGGTCCGACCACGCATTGTGATTGGTCGAGAGCGTTCTAAGCCGTGAGTATATTCATGATACACTCACGGTTAAATCACCATGAATATACCTCTGCGCTGGCTTTAGAATGTTGTAGAAAGTTTCAACTGCCATGAAAACGGCAACTGCATGTAACTGTAAAACGGTAACTTGACTGTCAACATGACCTACTCCGCCGACAATATTACGTTTGATTTAACGTACCCATTAACAATAAACGAGTGGATAGAAATAGATGATGGGCCTATATCTAACGGTAATAATAAAAGCAGCATTATTAGACATGTCAATCCATCGAAAGAGGAGCTGGACGCACTGGAGAAAAGCCTAAGAATAAACTTCCCAATAAAATTGTTGTACCTTGAGTCAGATGTTTGTTTGTTTTGAAATAAACGCAAGAATAGAAGCATGATTATGTTGTAAGTTTATTCCTACTCGATATAAATGTGTTAGTAATTATTTTGAGCTCAGAAGGCCTGTGCATGGCCCAACGTTACATTTGATTTAATGTACCCGTTAACTATAAACAAGTGGAGGATCAGCACCTCGGACAGTTCCGGGAGATGGGCCAGTTCAATGCCATGCCTGGGTGATGTTGAAGGCTTTTTTCTCCAGCGCGTCCAGCTCCTCTTTCGATGGATTGACATGTGTTATGGTTTGTAACCGACCCCAATCGCACAACACAAGACAGGTATGAGAGTAAGCCAAGAACGGGCATTTATTGAAAACACTAGAAAAACGGCACTGTCCCTTTAAGGGAGAACACCAATACTGGATAAACAAGAAAGGGAAAAGGCCCAGTGCCTTTAAGAGGCGAGCTGGCTAAGGGGAAGGCAAAGGGAAGGCTAAAGGAAACAGGGCCGGGGCAAGGGAAGGCAGGAAGAGGGAGGACTAGGAGGACTGGACAGGGAGGACTAGGAGGAACTAGAGAGGGGAGAACTAGGAGGACTAGGGAAAAACAGGGTAAGGCCTTGGAACAGGGCGAGGGCTGGAGCTGCATACTGGGACAGAGAAAACAGGGTAAGGCCTTGGAAAAAGCATTAATGAAGTTGCTGCTCTGCAGCTTCTCCCGGGATGGTAGTCTGGGGAAGCAGGTGGGAACATCAGAGCCGCTCTGCAGACTTCTCTCGGCAGATCTCCGAGGTGGGTAAACGGAACCGAGAGGGAGAGAGGGAGTGGGTTAGCTCAGAGTGCAGTTGGAACAGAGCAGGTGACAGGAGAGGTGACTTGTAACCAAAAACAGAGTTATCCAAGTGACTGAATCTTCGGTGTATAATAAACACTGTGAGCGAAGTCCCAAAATACAAATCCAGGTGATAATATCTTCGGTGTGTAAACACACAGTGGGCGATGAAAGGCCAAAATATTATCCCAATGAAACAATCCAAAAAGGGCTAAACGCTGGGTGAGTGACTGTCTGATAAAAAACTGGATATCTTCAGTGTTATATAAACACACGAAAAACGGATAGGATCAAAGACAGTCATAAAAACTCACCCAGGCGCTGTGCGTAAAGAGCGTTGGAACAGAACGGAGCGAGCGCGTCGCCACGGGGAAAGGGTTGTCCTAGCGGAGGTCTGAGTGGTGCGCGACTTGCTTAGAGTACGCGCCGGTACGGAGGGCGCATCTGGCGCGGAGGTCTGAGTGGTGCGTGACTGCTTGGAGTGCGCGCCGGTACGGAGGACGCATCTGGAGTGCGTCTGCGCGGAAGAGCGCGCCAGGCTCGGAGGTCTGGATGGTGCGTCTGGGCATCTGCTGCGCGGAGGTCTGGATGTGCGTCAGGACGTCTGCTGCGCGGAGGTCTGAAGTGGATCACTGGGATACCTCCCGTGGAAGTCTTAGAGAGCGCAGTCCAGTGTCTCCCTCAGGCAACGGCGACAGGAGGCGAAGGCTGGAGCACATCTCACGCCGGAGATGAAAACAGCATAAACAGACAGTGGACCTCCCGAAGGAGTCTTGGTGATAGAGAATATGATACGGAATGATACGGCATGTTACGGCGCGACCCGACAAGGGACAGAGGGGAGAGCGAGGTACTTAAAGCCCACAGGGGAACTAATTAGAATGCACCACAGGTGCGTGAAGGTAATTGATACTTGAAACTAAAAGTGTGTGTTCGGCACCAGACCAATCAAACACATAATGACAGGTAGTCCAAGGGTGTGGTTGCTGAAGAGTAAACGAACGCGAGGGTGGGGGCTAGTGAGGTGAGGAGAAAGCAATTGATTAACAGTAGGCTTAAAGGAAAAGAGCGAGTAGGTGAGCAACAGGCTTAAAGGAACAGAGCGAGCAGGTGAGCAGCGGACAAAACCTCACAACATGTCTAATAATGCTGTTTTTATTATTACCGTTAGATGTATGGCATGTCTAATAATGCTGTTTTTATTATTACCGTTAGATGTAGGCCCGTAAATTAGATATCAATCTGTTAATAAAGTTTTCAATCAATCAATCAAATCTCACATTGTTAAACTGGGAATGCGTCAACCAAAGTCCTGTCGCAGCCGCCCAATCTCCGAAAATGTTGGAGAAAATGTCCAAACAAGCATTATTTGGACGAACTGACTACATATTTTGAATCTAAATGGGTACATTCTCTCTCTCTCACTTTCTCTCTCTCTCTCTCTCTCTCTCTCTCTCTCTCTCTCTCTCTCTCTCTCTCTCTCTCTCTCTCTCTCTCTCTCCACCCCAGCTCACAGAAGTAGATCATCCAGAAGAAGCAAAGAGGCACCCGCCGACAATTTGACCCCTCACCCTCCCGTGAACTCTGACCCCGCGCCCCTCCACCCCGCCCCCCAGAGCTCCAGGCTGAAGGAGCGCCTCTCTCCCGCCGGCTCCAGCCGCCCGCCCAGCCCCAGACACAGACCCCCGGCGACGCCGCCCAAGGTCAGACCTCCCTCCAACCGCAACCTCTCTCCCCCCGTCGGTTACCCCACTGCACCCGCGGACCAGACCTCCCCCGTCGCCCGGGAGCGCACCCCTCGCAGCAAGAGGGACTCCCGCGGGGTCACGCAGGCTTCCTCCGACAAGCCCGACACGCGCGCCTCTCCGCCCAAACACAGGAGCGGTAAGCAGCATGGCTCGGACACAGCGGCCGCCTCCAACCAGACGCGCGTTCCCTCGTCAAGATGCCGTTCTGCTACGGATCAAAACAAAACCCCTTCGAGGAAGACACAGGGCCGCGCCGCCACGCCCCCACGCACCTCCACCTCCACCGCCGCCACACCCCCGCAGACATCCACCTCCACCACACCCCTGCGGACCTCCACCTCCACGCCCCTGCGGAGCTCCACCTCCACGCACACGCAGAGGCAGGGTGACGCAGAGCAGCGCAGGAGGAGAAGGAGGGACGAGGCTGCGTCTGTCATCCAGCGGGCCTGGAGAAGGTACCGTGTTGAAATCATGTGATAATAATAGCCCCCTTGGTCCTAATTTGAAATCTCCCCACCGCTCCCCCGCTTCACTATCTGAATTGGATCTTTTTCTGCCGGAGGAACAGAACAGACATTGTGTTTAACTTTCCTAGTCATGTCGAGGTTGGTGAGCGACTGTGCATCGGGTTCGCTGTTCGAGGCCAGTCGGAGGACGGGTGTCTGAGCGTAAAGTGCCCGTCAGTAGCCAGTAGTGTGTCCATTGGCTGTACTTGGATGTGTGTGTGTGCGCGTGTGCGTGTGTGTGTGTCACTAGTAAGGGATTCAGTAGATAGCTCCTTCCTGGCCGCGCGGGGGATGTGTACCTGGTGCCATGTGGTGCCCACATGTGTGCCCCTGCCTACTACTACTACACCTACAACCCCTATCTCATCACTACAGCCTGCCCCCCCTCCCTCCTCAGCCTACACCCCCCCCCCCCCCCCCCCCCCACCAAGTCTCCTATCTCTGTGGTCCCTCTGGCCGTCATCAACACTTGAGCAGGGGGGGAGGGGGAGCGAGCGCGTGGGAGAGAGGGGTGAGAGAAGGAGGCAGGGGACAGACGGGGGGTATAATCTCCTGCTTCCATACGGCTTTTAACGAGAGGCGAAAAGTTCAGGCGTGCCGTCCTAATAGCTCCCAGCTTCCTCGTCCTCCAGCTCCCTCTCTGTTAGGCTCTGCCAGCCCCGCCACAGGAGAGCCCCTGGTTCCACTCAGCTTCCCACATTACATTCTGTGTGTGTGCTCACTATTAACAACCTCGAACAAACTGTTTCTGCTTTCCCTACGCTTTAGAGAGCACCGGCAATGGAGCCTGCCAGCATATACCTTTGAACACTGTCCACGGTCTTTAACGGTGTGTGTGTGTTTCTTTGTTTGTGTGTGTGCATTCTTGCGTGCATGCATGTGTGTGTGTGTGTGTGTGTGTGTGTGTGTGTGTGTGTGTGTGTGTGTGTGTGTGTGTGTGTGTGTGTGTGTGTGTGTGTGTGTGTGTGTGTGTGTGTGTGTGTGTGTGTGTGTGTGTGTGTGTGTGTGTGTGTGTGTGTGTGTGCATAGATTCCATGTAAGAGGAAAACTGAGGGAAGCCAAGGGCTCCACAGGGGTGGAGCCAACTGATCCAAGCCACGCCCCCTACAGGAAGAAGACCGAAGCGCGAGCTCCG
>NC_140183.1:65881148-66102621 GCF_963971535.1 Notolepis coatsorum
AGGAGAGGAGAGGAGAGGAGAGGAGAGGAGAGGAGAGGAGAGGAGAGGAGAGGAGAGGAGAGGAGAGGAGAGGAGAGGAGAGGAGAGGAAAGAAAATAAAGATAATGAGAGGGTGGGAGCATGAGAGAGGGAAGAGAGGGGAAGAGCGAGACAGACAGAAAGAAGAAGAGAGACAAGAGGAGAGACAAAAGGAACGGTAGAGAGGAATGAAAGAGAGGTGGAGAAAAGAGGGAGAGGAATAGTAGGGAAAATGGAAGAAAAGAAGGGGCAAGAGAGAATAGAAGGATAGAGAGACGGGCAGAGAGAGAGAGAGAGGGAGAGATGGGCAGAGACAGAGAGAGAAGAGAGAGAGATTGGCAGAGTGAGAGAGAGAGATGGGCAGAGAGAGAGAAAGAGAGAGGGAGAGAGAGATATTGGCAGAGAGAGAGGTGGGCAGAGAGAGAGAAAGAGAGACAGAGAGATTGGCAGAGAGAGAGATGGAGGATGGAGGGGTGACAGCAGGTCCCTATGTTTAATTTCACACCTCTTGATCGCCATTTTAACTGCTAACTGATTTGCTGCAGCCTGTTGCTCACTGAATGTATTTAAAATGGAATACAAAAAACTTTTATTAAAAAAAACTCTCACATGGAATAACATTATTATTAAATAAAGTATTATTCCCACCCCCCAAAAAAACAAAAACAAAAAACAACATCAAAAAATAATTTCTGCTAAAATCTTTCAAAATAATTGATTACTCCTCACAGCGACGGACAACGTTCATTTGAACCCCTCATGATATAATAATAATAATAATAATATAATAATAAGTCATTCCTCTGTATTGTAAACAAATGGTGAAATACTTGTTTTGATTTTATAAAAAATTTCAGCATCAATGTTTTATTTCCACTTCATTAGGTGACAAAGCAACCTTACTCATAAGATGTTGAACCTTTTGAGACGTAAAAAGATCAAATGTGATCCCTCCATATGCATATTTTACAATCCAAAAAGGAATAACTTCAACTTAAGAAAAATGCATCATATAAAGAGAATACTTGTTGAATTACAAAAAGGAAATAAACTTAACAAAAAACAACAACCCTCACCTTTTGCCAGATGACAGATAAAGGCTTTTCCAAGTGGTGGAAAATGACAGTTCAATTCCAGCTGCGTTGACGCTCTCCCTCGATCGGCAATATGATGCTGGCCATATTTGTAGAACCCTGGATGAGTAGGGGAGAGAGAGAAAGAGAGAGAGAGATAGATAGATAGAGGGGGGGGGGGGGGGCGGAGAGAGAAGAGAGAGATTCAGATCTGACAAGAGATGAGAAGAAGAGCAAAAAGCAGATAAAAAGGTAGAGAAAGAGAGATAGATAGGAATAAAAAGAAAGAGAGAGAGAGAAAGAGAGAGGTAGAACAAGATGGAAAATGAATGACAGTATGATAAGAAGAGTAGGTGACCCTCCACAGCACAGAAGAAACCTGAGTGGTCTGCTATGGATGTGTGTGTGGGACCACTCTAGAAATATGAGACCCAAGCCCACTGTCCAACCCCCCTCCTCTCTCCTTGTCTGTCACTCCCCCTCTACCCTCCCTCTGTTCAACCCCCCTTCCCCCCGTTAATTTTCATGTTTTCTCACTCAGTTTGACGACGTCCTTGGATATAGTGTGTGTGATACTGTGTGTGAATGAGGATTATGCTCACTCACTCACTCTCTCACACACACACGCACACACACACTCACTTTCACTCACTCATTCACACACACACACACACACACACACACACACACACACACGCACTCACTCATTCACACACACACACACACACACACCTACACACACACACACCCTTCCTGTCAGATTGTCCTCCCCTCCTCTGTAAGGCCATAAGGGTTATGAGGTGAAGCCTGTATGTAGCCATTCTACATACAAATTAATCAGTTCTGCCCGAGTCCTACTTCATCTTCATCATCAATATCATCATCATCATCATCATCATCATCATCATCACCATCGCCATCATCATCATCAGCATCATTGTCATCATCATCATCATCATCATCATCATCATCATCATCATCATCGTCATCATCATCATCGTCATCATCATTGTCGTCATCATCATCGTGTTTATCATCGTCATCATCAGTGTCATTGTCAACATCACCACCATCGTCATCATCATCATCATCACCATCATCATGGTCATCTCATCATCCAGTATTTCTAAAACACTCTTAAAAATATATGTCTGTTAATCAGAACAAATTGTATAAGTGACCAATCAGTTTTTCACCTTTTGACTGACAGCTTCTGGCATTGGTTGCCTGTGCAGCCTAATGCAGGACAGATGCGGGGGGGGGGGGTAACACCCTGTCTCCTCTGGTCTTTCCCAGGTCTCCCTCTCTGGCCACAGCTGTCTTGTCTCTCTGTTCCCACCTCTTACCACCTGCCATTAGGCAGAGATCTCATTACCTGATGTCAACCTAATGTCCAACACGCTCTAATAGAATCAATCCCAACACTCAGCCCGTTCCATTTCAACCCTGACTACGCCCGGGAACAGGGGGCATCAAATAACACAATCAGCCTCGTCGCCACGCCGACAAATTTATGGCTCTTGCATTCGGAATGACGGTCTGTTTGTTTGTTCCAAGCGATGATCACAATGATCGATCAGCCGCTAATCGAAAGGACTCCATCATACCTTGTGCTCCTTTAACCCACAGATTCCCGTGGGGACGTTTCTGCCCTCGGCTGACATTACTCTCCTTCAGAGGCTCTGGTGGGCTCAGTTTTAAAGCTAGAGTGGAGATACTGGTATCATATGATACATTAGCAATCCAACGGTACCAACCAGGCCATGCTAGCTTGTCCAGAAGGGGGCTGAATAGGGCTCCAAAGTTAGGGTACATTTTGGCGAGAGAAAAACTGCTATGGCCATTTTCAAAGAGCTCCATTGACCTCTCACCTCAAGATATCTGAATGAAAATGGGTTCTATGGGTAGCCATGAGTCTCCCCTTTATACAAATGCCCACTTTATGCTAACCACGTGTGGTTTTGGGCATAAACAGTCTTGGAATTGCATAAATTGTATGGTATGATAATTGATAATGATAATAATGATAATACATTGGTATGATTGGAAAGCTGAGACCGAACGAGCATAATTGTATTCATGTGTGATGATGTTAGTCCCCATAGTAGCCAGCTTATTGTAGTGAATTTATTGAAACTTGACATCACTGTATAAAATGGCCTATGGCCTCTAAAAACTAGAGACCTAAGGCAGGATGTATGTGACAATAAGGGGGGGTTTCTTGAGTCACTTCCAGAACAGAAGTGCTCGCCATCCAATTGCTTAAAAATGCAATTCTTACAGAAATACCCAAATGTCAAAGGTCTTTGATACCAAATCACAGCATGAATGTTTCTATGGTGTTCCCCGAGGTCTTCTGTCTTGATGTGGTATTTTGGAGGGATTTCATCTTCAGCAATTCTTGGAGTGGTCAAAAATGGTTAGATCCTGAGCCAAATCTGTGTAGCAAATGGTATCAACCCAAAATGTGCTGCAACTACTTATGAGACATAACTGAACATGGGAATGGTGATCATACACTTTGATCATAGTGTTCTATGCCCTTATACAATGGCTGCCTCACCAAATCACAATGTTTATTACAGATTTATCACTAGAAAAACTCGACACAGTGCTGAGATGCATCTCAAATTAACCTTCAGCTTCCCAGCTCCCAGATGATGTCACCACTTCTACAGTATGTGGCATCTAGGGCGACAGTGGTCGGGAGGTAGAGCAGTCGTCTGGTAATCCGGAGGTTCCCGGTTCGCGGAGCAAGACACTTAACCCCTGTGGCATCTAGGGCTACAGTGGTCGGGAGGTAGAGCAGTCGTCTGGTAATCCGGAGGTTCCCGGTTCGCGGAGCAAGACACTTAACCCCTAACTGCTCCCGATCAGCAGGTTGGCAACTTGCATGGTTGCCTCCGCCGTCGGTGTGTGAATGTGTGAGTGAATGCTTCAAATGTGAGGAACAAATTGTAAAGCGCTTTGGATAAAAGCTGCTATATAAATGCACCATTTACTATTTATCTACTGTTGACCTGTTACCACCCCTAAATACCCCCCCCCCCCCCCCCCCCCCCCCTTAAAGAGACAAAACTGGGTCTTTGGTGGGTCTCTGAGGGTTAAACACCAGGACGGCTCGTATCAGAAATCGTTTGGCTGGACTGAGGCGGGTGGTCTGGATGTATGAGGTTCCTAATGGGGCACAGAGCGCCGCCACAACGCTGCGGCATAATGGAGTGTCTTGTTTTCTTAAACGCAACAGCTGAGACCCTGGTGTGTGTGTGTCTGTGTGAGGTAGGTAGGCAAGGAGGAGGTGAGCAAGGAGGAAACGGAGAAGAGGAAGAGGAGTGGGGGAGAAACACATGAAGCGCGAGGGAGGAGGAAGGAGCAGACCCGGGCCTAGTTTTTCTCCACGCACCTAGTTGGCTGTAACTTCAAAAAATCGGTTATCACAAAAATATGGTATAAAAATATGTAATGTTTTCACCTTATCCTTAGGTTAGGGTGGGACCTAAGGATCATCATCGTGATGATCCAGAGGAGGAGACATGCACTGAGGTTAAAGGTGTTGTTTTTCTTTGTTAAAATAAGTGGTCTACTGTACATGTTAAAATAATAGTTCTACATTCCAACAGACATCACTGTTATAGATTGTCTGGTCAGTAATGTGGGTCTCTTAGTCCCTCCGCTCTGCAGTAAACACAAAATAAATGTTCTGGTATCCCTTCCCACTTTATCCAATCAGGAGAGGCAGACGGCTGTTGGAATATAGAGGTATTTAACACTTATTTTAACCCCCCAAAAAAACACTTACAGCACCTATAAGGGTAGGGTTAAGGTCAGGGTTAGGTTTATAAAAAACAGCACCTATATCATAAATAAATGTTTACTGTATTGATCATCTCAGAACCAAGCATTTGGAATGTCAGTGCTTAACCTTATTTCTAAATCACGCGTTGCGAAGGCTAATGGCAGGCACGCAGCTTTATATTTCTCGAACAAGTTAGATACTGTTCATAACTCATAAGATCTATTTTCTTTAGTATTCCGTTCATTTTGTATTGTATTTCGTTTACTTCGTAATGTATAGAGGAGTGTAAAAGCAGGACAACAGTACGATTTTGGTGGGACAGATAGATAATGTAAATTCTTTAATTAGAATAACTGGTCTTCACCAAATAGATAAAGGTTAAATACAGATTAAAATACCGAATTAGATCTCTCCACATTCGTCGTGGCACTGGCAGCCGGCGTGTTACGATTGTTATCTTATCTTTTTACTGCTTTCCATCTTGATTTCTTGATTTCTAGTACGCTTTTAATGTTTCTTTTCTTTTTTTGGACAGCGCGCTAAACTTGACAGCGCTCTACACATTTTGACACACACATTTCTGCCAAGAGCGCCGTCAGGGGTGCAGAGTGCAGACTGCTCGCAAGCCACACATTATTGGGCGTGTCTGCACTGGTATCTCATTGTGCAATGTGCTTTCGTGGATAGCTCCCAGACGCAGAGCAGGCTCCGCGAATGCAAATTGCTTGGCGCAATCCATTCTCTGTGGATTCCGCCCTAAGTGTTGTGATACAACACAATATACAACTCAAATAAATCAAATCAAATCAAATTTATTTGTAAGGCACGACAACACACGTTAATGTCCCCATGGGCCGGACACGTCTTCTTTAAACAAGTCAAGAAGAAACATAACAATAAGTCAAGAACAAAACAAGAACACCATAAGGTCCAACAAATTTAAAATAAATGCAAAATAAATGAATGAATGCAAACACTCCCAGACATACCCCACGCGAAGGTAAGGAAAAACTCACTAAAACCTAACAATAGGAAAAAATGCACCACAGGCAGTGTGGAGGAGAGAAACCTTAGAAGGGCCATTCAAGGGGGGGTCTCCCTTCTTAGATGTTGGTGATAGTAGTGTTGCAGACTGTTGGTAAATCTTTCACACAATATAAAAGGTATGATTTTTTTTTTATCTACCTTTTTCTCCCATTTTCTATTTTTTCTCCCATCCCAATTTCGTATCGTCCAATTCTACCCTCCCCTGTCTCGAACGCTGTTAGGCCATGCCTCCCACAAGCCGGCTGCAATGTGGACGAAGCCTTACATCCCCCTCCGGTACTCGAGGAAGCAGCGTCGCATATTTTCACCTGCACAGCGCGATCTCTCAGCGGCGGGGGTCTGCGTGGGAGGGACACGCCGCCCCTGTCGCTTCCTGATTCTGCTGCGCAGGCGCACCAACCGACCTGTAGGAGTCGCTGTCCACAACGTCCGATCCCTACCCATCAGCTTTCCCACCCCTAACACTGCCAATTGTGTTAGTATGAACGACCAGCCAAGCTGATAGCAATGCGGAGAGCTGGGCTCGAACCCAGCGTCTCCTGCATTGGTGGCGAGCGCCTTGCCCACTACACATAAAGGTATGATTTGAAGGTTTAAGAAGTAATACAATATATATATATCGAATTGAAGGCTTATTTGTTGCCTGTCGATAGCGACAAAATCCGCTCAGCGTTCTCGAGTTACATGCCGGTATTTGAGGCTTGTGCAAAGTACACGGTATTGCGCAAAATACCACTCCCGACTCTTGGAGCTCTAGTTCCGTCAATCTAGATCCGATCCCGAAAATGATTGTGGAGGGTTGTAGCCAATGAGTGTGGCTTTCCAATGATACCCCACATCAGGATGTATGAATCTAAAAAACTAAAAAGAACTAACGAGCGAAAACAGGAAGAGAAAAACAGCCGAATTAATTGAAGTCTATGAGAAAACTCAGTTTTTCTTTTGTACACAGTTTACCAAAATCACTCCTAATCACTCATTTCTGAATGGATCTTTATGAAACTCGGACATGTACTACATAAGGCTTCAGGCTATGGGTCCGTATGGATTTGTAAGCCATACCACCTTCTGGGGAAATACTACCTCTGGACTACTAACTACTACAGAAAAACTTGAGTAACAAGTTTTTCTACAACTCAAGTTCATTACGTTAGCACTAAAATAGAATCTTCTTTCTGGAATCAGAAACTTCAGAATGTCATCTTTCAAAAGAGACCAGGCTCATGCATGTGCTATAAGTATAAAGTATGTTGTGGTTTGCAAAAAAAGTATGCAGTCCTCAAAAATGAAAACTAAAAAGGCCACTTTTGGGGGCGCAGGTTAAGAGGTTAAGACTGTCTGCCACTACGATCTCATGTCTACTTTCTGTAACACCTACCTCTCATGGCAAAAAATAAAAGACGAATTCTTACTCTGCTGTGTCGTGGTACAATCCAATAATCCCACACAATTAAGACCTCTGACTCCAAACAGGCTGCCTTCTTATATGCTGAGCTACACAGTGGAGGTACAAAACACTGAAGTGCAGTAAGCTCAAAATGTTTTGGTCATTACCACCCAAATACCAACTACCATCCAACTACGATCCAACTACCATCAAACTACCAGCCAACTACCCATCCAACTACGATCCAACTACCACCCAAATACCCATCCATCTACCCATCTTCCTGTTTAAAAATAAATACATTTCGAAAGAACTTCAGTTTGATTGGAAAAAAGTGAAACGATCTCATTCCACTGGCAGATCATTTCTTTCATTTTTTAAGAAAATAAAATGTCTGAGTCAATACAACCTTAAATGACGTGTTAAAACTGAGACTTTTTTTTTTTCATTGCTCTTTTCTATTTTACCAGCCAGATAGAAAATATACCATAGCCTACTGTCTTTACACCTGTATCACTGTACATAATATACTACATTTCATAACTGTTTATAGTTTGATTTTACACCACACAAACTTAAGAGATAAGACATAGGCCACGCCTACCTATTTTGTTTGTTTGTACAGTGTCTCCCCCCCCCCCCCCCTCAATGTACAGTTTTACTTGTTTATACAGTGTGCCCCCCCCCCCCCAACCACCTCCAATGTAAATTACCCAGTATGGTTGTCAATATCCCAATGTACCCAACCCCCCCCACCCAACCTCCTCCAATGTACAGTTTCTACGTCAAATGTATATACTCCCTTTTCTTGACTCCTTCTGTATCACAAACAGTACTGTATTTGCAAATCTGGTATGTCATAAATGTATAGATGTAGCAGTACTGACTATCTGTATGTCATGTATGTCATATATGTCCTGATGAATTGAAAATGGGGGACCCTGATGTAAACAAGACGAAAGTCTTTCTCTGGTCTGCATCCCCTTAACAATTGTGTGTATTGAGCTGTACTGTATTGTACCCATTCTGCAATCTGTTAATAAAGTTTTCAATCAATCAATCAATACTGCCCATTGTGAAGACATTACTCTTACTAGTTATGCTGCTGGCCAGTATGACTACTACCATACTGTCTTTATATTTGTATCACTGTACATATTATACTACAACTCTGTACATACATCTGATTAGCACTACATGCAGTAGTACTAATTTATATATTTTATACCCAGTTTCACCTGTACATTGTATATTGCTGTTGCACTTTACTGTTACATTTGCACTCTGGCTGGATACCAAACTTATTTTCGTTGTACTGTACTTGTGCTGTATAATGACAATACATTTTAATCTAATCAAATCTAATCTAATCGAATCAAATCTAATCTAATCTACCTGCCTGGCTGACAGAATAAACATACTAGCCTCAAGGTTTCTGGCAGCATATCCGGTACCTATACCGGCAGCATGTCGAAGTGTCCCAATAGCTCCCGGCGAGCAGGTTGGCACCTTGCATGGTTGCCTCCTCCATCGGTGTGTGAGTCAAGTCAACTTTATTTATAAAGCACTTTTAAAAACAACAGAGTTGACCAAAGTGCTGTACAAGGCCTTATAAATAATAACACATTCAAATACAATTGATGCAATCCTCAGCATAGATAGAGAGTATGCCAGATCCCCCAGCCCAGAGTTATATGCCA
The DNA here is from genome assembly GCF_963971535.1 of Notolepis coatsorum. Lineage (NCBI taxonomy): Eukaryota > Metazoa > Chordata > Actinopteri > Aulopiformes > Paralepididae > Notolepis > Notolepis coatsorum. Next base: position 65,890,170 of record NC_140183.1, read on the forward strand.
GCAGAGTGAAGGTGCAAACAAAATTCGACTTACTCTCCACAAGCGATAAAGCTAGCCGACTACTGGCTCTCCAACTTAAGCGTCAGTCAACCTCACATGTTATTTCTCAAGTCTATGACTCTGGTCATTCTCTAACCAACGACCCCTCTGAGATAAATTCAGTCTTCACTTCTTTCTATTCAAATCTCCATAAATCTGAACCACCTGCCAATAACACTAGAATGGATACTTTTTTTGATGGTCTAGATTTCCCCACTATAGATCCGAACTGTAACAATAGCTTGGAGAGTCCTATACAATTAGAGGAAATTGTTTCTTGTCTTAAATTAATGCAAAACAACAAAGCACCAGGCCCAGATGGTTTCCCAGTTGATTTTTATAAGAAGTTTTCTCAGTTATTCGCCCCCTTATTATTAGACATGTTTAATTACTCATTGGAACACGGCTCTCTTCCTCCACTTCTGAATCAGGCCACAATCTCACTCATACTCAAGAAAGACAAGAAACCAGAAGAGTGCAGCAGCTGGAGACCAATAAGTTTGTTGAATTCAGACGTAAAGCTGCTGGCGAAAGTTCTGGCACACCGTTTGGACCCTTGTCTCCCAGATATTATTTCTGAAGACCAAACAGGCTTTGTCAGGGGAAGGCAACTATCAACCAATATCAGTAGGCTGTTAAATATTGTGCTCTCCCCTGACAACTCGCAAACGGCGGAACTGGTTATTGCACTGGACGCAGAAAAGGCCTTCGACCGCGTTGAGTGGGAGTATTTGTTCTCGGTTTTAAGGAAATTTGGTTTCGGGCCAAAATGTATCTCTTGGATACAACTTCTATACTCCGCCCCTACTGCCTGTGTAATCACCAATTCTCAGAGGTCTGATTATTTCCCCTTAACGAGAGGAACACGACAAGGCTGCCCACTCTCCCCTCTGCTCTTTGCCTTAGCAATTGAACCACTATCAATCGCCCTCAAGTCCTCCCTGCTTTTCACTGGTATTTATAGAGCTGGACGGGAACATCAGGTATCTCTCTATGCTGACGACCTCTTGCTCTATGTCTCGGATCCGTGCAACTCTGCAGAAAATATCTTACAAATCCTAACATCTTTTGGCTCGTTCTCAGGTTATAAGTTAAACATCAGCAGTGAGTGTTCTCCTATAAATGAGGCAGCTAAGCAAATCCTCCAAAGCTCTTTACCTTTTCGTTTGTCGCAGAATGGTTTCCGTTACCTGGGTATTAACATAGCTCACTCCCTCTCTTCGTTAATTAGGGACAACATCACAAAATTTGTTGTGGATATTAAATCTGATTTGATACGGTGGGACCCTCTCCCTATCTCTTTGGCAGGCAGAATTAACTCTGTTAAAATGAATATTCTGCCAAGATTTTTGTTCCTTTTCCAATCCCTCCCGATGTTTTTACCTAAATCATTTTTTAAAATGTTAGACAAAACTATCTCTACTTTCATCTGGGCGGGCAAGAGCCCAAGGGCACGCAGAGCAAAAGTGAAGGTGGTCTTGCACTGCCCAACCTTCTACACTACTACTGGGCAGCAATCCTTCAGAGAATTCAAAAATGGTACAATTTCCCTAATCTCAACTGGTGTATAATGGAGAGCCACTCTGCATGTCCGTCATCTTTAATGGCGCTTGTTTGTTCCCCCCTGACCTCTCGTTGTCCTGATCACATAAAAAACCCGGTAGTACTTTCCACACTGAAAATCTGGAACCAGTTTAGGAAACACTTTAGGCTTAACAGCTTCTCCGCACAGCCCGATCTGCAACAATCACCTTTTTAAACCTTCCAGCTCAGATACAGCTTTTAACCTATGGAGAGAGAGAGGCTTGACCCGTTTTTTAGACTTATATCTAGAGGGCTCATTTGCCTCTTTCGAAGATCTCCAAGCTAAGTTTAACTTACCCCATTCTCACCTATTCCGCTATCTTCAGGCCCGTGACTACGCTCGTACCCACCTTGTACCTTTTCCTCAGTCCCCAACAGGCTCAGTGGTGAACAAAATACTCTCTCTTCCCAAGGCACAATCTCTACCCTATACGATCTCATATCTTCACTGGAAGTGTTCTCACTTGCAGGGGTTAGAGGTAAATGGGAAGCGGAGCTTGAGCTCAACCTGGCTGATGGACAGTGGGACGAGGCAGTCTTTAGGGTCAATAATACATCATCGTGTGCTCATCTAAGTTTAATTCAGTTTAAGATCTTGCACAGGGTCCACTTTACAAAAGCTAGACTTAACAACCTTTTTCCAGACACACCCGATATCTGTGACAGGTGTGGCCTGTCACCAGCCAATCTGGCTGGCTGAGTTCTGGTCTTGTTTTTTTCGATACGCTAGGTAAAGCCCTAAACATCAACCTAGAGCCATGCCCCTTGGTAGCCATCTTTGGGGTGCCCCTTACACCTGCTGGTTTCTCCAGGAAGGAACTAGATGTCATAGCTTTCGCTTCACTCATAGCCCGTAGACGTATCCTCCTGCAGTGGAAAAGCCCAAGCTCACCGTCCACCACCTCCTGGCTCAAGGACTTGATGTCATATCTTTCATCGGAAAAGGTAAAGTACTCTCTAAGAGGCTCAATTGCCAATTTTTATGACAGATGGCAACCTCTAATCACATTCACAAACACTCTCACATCGCTTGACCCTGACTGATCCTAAAGAAATACTTCTTCTCTGAGGTGAGCACCTTAGATACCCTGTTGTAAACTCCGCCCAACTGTATATTCTATCCTGGTTATTTATTATTATCATCACCATTATAATTTTTATTTTTAATTTCACTTATCATTATTATTATTTTTTTGCTTTCTTTTTGCCTGTTTTCGACTTTGTTTAGTTCTTGTCTTTATTGTTTTTCGTCGTCCCTGTTCAATTTCAGTCCTGTCCGTGTCTCGTCATGTCCCATAAAAGCAAAAAAAGAAACATGGTGATATGTTATACATTGATAACTAACTTTTGCTTCTCTGTACCACCTATGTTTCACCAATAAAAGATATATATTAAAAAAAACAAAAAAAAACACATTCAAATACAAGCAGGCATACAAAGATCAGTACATAGAAGAGATAATACACTATATTATACAAGCAGCACAAGACCCATTAAGAAGATTAAAACGCTAGTGAATAGAAGTATGTTTTAAGCCGAGACTTGAAAGAATCGACGGATGGGTCGTTTCTGAGCCTAGTTGTGTGTGTTTCCAGTTCACTCTCTCCTGTTGATGTACAGTCCAGTAAGAGCGGAGAGAGAGACATAGACACAGAGAGAGAGACAGAGACATACACCTGCACACACACACTCAAACACAGAGAGAGACATACACAGGAGAGACAGAGAGACACACACGCACATACACACACTGAGAGAGAGGGAGAGAGAGATATACACACAGAGATACAGAGAGTGACACACACACACAGAAAGAGAGAGAGATGGAGATAAAGAGAGAGAGACATACACAGAGACACACACAAACACACAGAGAGAACTGGAGAGAGACAAAGACACACACACAAACAGAGAGAGAGGGAAAGGGAGAGAGAGGGAAAGGGAGAGAGGCATAGACAGATATGATTTTGGATGTTTTTCAGGAATGAACAAAGAACTGGCAAAACACTGAGTCATTACATGTTTTCTACAATATTGATCTGTGACAACACAGACACTACCAGCCTCTCTCCTATTGGTCAACAGACACTACCAGCCTCTCCTATTGGTCAACACTATAGACACTACTAGCCTCTCTCCTATTGATCTGTGACAACAGACACTACTAGCCTCTCTCCTATTGGTTAAACAGCTTCTGTATCATCACTTCATCTCCCCTGATTGTGTACATAGTCATTCTAAGTCACCATACTGTCTTTCTGTCATATTAACGTGTGGACTTTCAAACATCCATGTCTACATATAGACTATATCATTATTATTTAAACTAGAACAGTCATGTATCTCTATTATTCACAAGTACATTTCATAACTGTTTATAGTTTGATTTTAGACCACAGAAACGTAAGAGATAAGACATACTGTCCATTGTTCTTTTTTATAAAAAAGAATTTCTAACTTTTTTTTGTATTTTTCTCCCATCCCAATTTAGTCGTTATGCCAATTCCCTTCCTGGTCGTTGCACGCATTGCCCCACTGTCGGCCTAGGGAGGGTGAAGACTACCACATGCCTCCTCCGATACATGTGGAGTCAGCCAGCCGCTTCTTTTCACCTGACAGCAAGGACTCTCACTGGGGGAATGTAACGCATGCAGAGGTTCGCGCTATTTCCCCCCGATCCCCTCCCTGCTGAACAGGCGCCCCGACCGACCAGTAGGAACCGCAGTTTACAATGACCAGGACACACACATACCCCGCCGGCTTCCCACCCGCTAACACTGCCAATTGTGTTAGTAGGGACGACTGACCAAGCCGGAGGTACCGCTGACAGCTGGATTCGAACCCAGAGTCTCTGCGGTGGTAGGCGAGTGCATCCTCCACTGCGCTACCCAGCTGCCCACATACTGTCCATTGTGAAGACATATCCTACTCTTACTAGTTACGCTGCTGGCCAGTATGTACTAATTAGTTAATTAATTAGTAGTACTAATTTGTATATTTTGTACCTAGTTGAATCACATGTACATTGTATATTGCTGTTGCACTTTACCGCTACATTTGCACTCTGGTTGGATGCCAAACTTATTTTCGTTGTACTGTACTTGTGCTGTATGACAATACATTTGGATCTAATCTAATATGACACATTGCCAGAGGTAATGTTTCCATCATTGTCTGAGGAAATTCAGTCCGATGCCGTCCTTTGTAAAGAGAGACAGTTCATCTATAGGCCCCAACATGTAAATTGATGAAGGCTAAAATGGGGCCAATAAGATCAGAGGTGGTATTGACAGCCTGACATCACCTACTGAGATACACATTGTAAATTATAGACCTTTCATTTACCTCCATTGACCTCCACTTAAGGCTGGAATCCATTTTCATATCAATATGATTATTACTGGCACCGTACCTCATAAAGTATTATTCATGCACAACCACAGATTCAGATTCCTTTATTGTCACTTATTTCAGTAATTTACAGCAAGAAGAGTGAACATCTATTTATTGTGGTCCCTCAACTATAGCAGCTTTCAATAATAAAATACAATAATTTTAGCATTGAATAAAATAAGATGACTAAAATAAAGATTACTATATACAGTTCTAAAAGGTGTGCAGTACATTGCATTGCAGATCAGGATGTATATTATACTATGAAATTGAATAACACAATATTACTACTACTAATACAAATATATAGGTACAGATTACACTATTCTACTATGGCTTTGGCAGAATTTCTACACGTTTCAATGTGCAAAACTCTTTGACACAAAGAGCCAAACGGCCTTGAAGAATTCACGTACTGTAACACATATGTAATACATTTACATTTACATTTAGTCATTTAGCTGACGCTTTTATCCAAAGCGACTTACAAGTTCTGTACGACAAGACAGCAAGAAGGGTACAACTCTATCAGCTGAGTAACAATGTTCATCAAGTGTTGCGTGTTACAGTGTAGGTTAGTTTATTAGGACAAGTGCATGACAGTAAGGTTAGTCAGGGTTAGATTTTTTTTTTTTTTTTTTTTTTTTATATCATTTCAGATAATGGTTGAAGAAGTGAGTCTTTAGTCGACGGCGAAAGATTGGACGGGATTCGGCTGTCCTAACTGGGATGGGTAGTTCATTCCACCATTGTGGGGCAAGGACTGAGAATAGGCGGCTTCTCTTTGATGACCCTCCGGGAGCTTGGATAGGAGTAGGTCTGAGGCGGCCAGAAGATGCAGAGCGTAGGGGTCTTGAGGGTGTGTAGTTAGAGACCATTGACCGGAGGTAGGCGGGAGCGGTTCCCTTTGCTGCACGGTATGCTAGGTCGAGGGCCTTGAAGCGGATACGTGCAGCAATGGGGAGCCAGTGCAGGTCCCTAAGAAGTGGGGTGACATGGGCCGACTTCGGTAGGTTTGATATCAGGCGGGCCGCTGCGTTTTGAATGAGTTGAAGAGGCTTGGTGGCAGTGGCCGGGAGGCCAGCTAGCAGTGCGTTGCAGTAGTCGAGGCGGGAGATGACTGTTGATTGGATGAGGAGTTGGGTGGCTTCTTTTGTCAGGAAGGGGCGTATCCTTCTGACGTTGCTCAGGAGGAATCTGCAGGTTCTGGTTGTCGCTGCGATGTGTGCAGAGAAGTTCAACTGGTCGTCGAGGACAACACCAAGGTTCTTGGCGGTCGGGGACGCGGTCACAATGCAGTGCTGACGTATAGGCCTAATGTGCGAAGATCTAAATCTCGTGCAGAATCTCATAGTAGAGCAATGTTTAAATGCAATATTTAGGGACATGTAGATCCCTAAATCAGTTCTGTTGACGATCGTTTCTGATTACTTCCAACACGGTTCAGGTGGAATAGCACTGCAGCACAATTGATAATCACTTTATCACGACGTACAAGGCCGTTAGAAAGCCTATGCAGTGTGTCCCCTTCTGACAACACGGGCGGGCCGAATCAATCAAGTTTTTGACAGCATTACCATATCTGTTCATTTTCAAAGATTGAACTTCAGTAATCTAACGTTTTGAGGTACAGACACAGGGAGCGTGCCTATGTTCCCACATTTCCTTTTTTCATGAATTTGTATCTGATTTTATCCCCCCCTCTTAATTTGGTAGCCAATTACACCCAACCTATTATCCAATTGTCCTCTGGTAGTAGAGGGTTCATCCGGGAACATAGGGCTGTGGGAACATAGGACCTAATTTTGAGAACAATCTTAGAAATGTGGGAACATAGGGCTGTGGGACCATTGGACTGTGGGAACATGACCCCACAGACAGAGTAGAGAATGGGTTTAAAAAGGGTTGTAGAAACATTGTGACTGATCTGTGATGTGAATATGATGTAACCTATCCTCTGAAAAACATTACCCAGGAGGAGCATAATGTGAATACAGCTAGATGCTCAAACGACATGCCTAAGGCAATACTGTACGATACTGTTTATACATAGGCTACACACGTATTGAGGCCTCAAGAGGGAGACATTTATCCAATGATCGAACAGGGAGACAAGTCTGTTTGGCAGGAACATTTACATCCAATGTGTAATGTGTATTATATCTACCTAAAACGACTGTTCTTCTGAATATCTAAGAAGAGAACCGAGACTAAATCAATACCCATCATGGCATCATGCAAAATGTATTTGTTTCTTTGCTGAAGGCATTTGAATAATTTACATTACTTTCTCTCTAGTGCACAATGCCTTTAAACCAGTATAATTTACATTTGCCTCTATGTTACGTGTTCGTGAGAGTCTTCCAAACTCCATCTTATCTAATATGTACATTATGTCTGCATATTCCGCTGTATTTATGACAACTACCAGTATGTTTCAATAGTTGTAGGCGGCACGGTGGTGTAGTGGTTAACACTGCATTCCTGTTTGGGGGACCAGGTTGCCAGTTGGGGAGTTTGCATGTTCTCCCCGGTGCTCACAAAGGTTTCCCCTCCAAAAAGAGATAAACCCAATGCAATGATAAAAACATGCAGAACAGATCGCTAACGCCGCCACATCCCTGACAAAGGCGGACAGGACCACTTGGATTGGTCCCCGGGCGCGGCCACACACTGCATGTGTTCTGCGTGACAAATACAGACTTCTTCTTCAATTAAACTCTGTTCCATACCCCACGTTTACCCTGTGCACTGAGGATTTAACACTGGGACAAGTGAAAGACACAAACACAAGCTTGTGTTTAAGTTTTCATTTTTAATCCAAGAGTCACATCGACAAGTTATATCATAGCAGTCCCGAACAGACAAAGTCAAAGTAGCTTGCAGTAAATTACTCTTCATCATTCAAACACGGTAAAAACAAAACCTCGGGGGGGGGGGGGGGGGGGAGGATGGGTGTAGAAAAGAACAAAAAAAGAGACAAAAAGCTACAGCGAGTTCCGTGACTCGATCCGAACACAGAGAACCATCAGAAAGACGTTATATCGCCCTTATAGAAAATGTTAAGAGGTCAGAGTCTTTCGTCTTAGGTTCCCTGCTGGACGTACTGTTAAGCAGGCAGCAGAAGGATAAATAGAATATTAGCTCTTACAAGTTTGGACCTTTTTCTTTTAGATCAATAGCAAGTACAAAAATTTATGATTCTCTGTGAGGTAAAAAAAATAAAACTAAAACATGGATCAAGAGTTTTAAGTATGAGAGTTGGACCCACTTTTTTGATCAACATGTGAGGCCCCTCTAACGACCTCATCACCCTACTGAAAACTAAACATTTCAGAAAAGTACCAAATTTACAAAAGAAAACAAGTATGGTCATCCTGACCAATCACAATCCTCATAGGAGGTTCGATTGTGTTGCTGGGGAAATCAGGGTGTCTGTTTTCGATTGGCTACTCCCATTTTGCTGTGCGAACTAGTGATTTACTTGCAAGGAACGTCTGAACGTTTTCCTTTTCGAACGGAGTAATGACATCATTGGAGGGGCCCTTTTAAAAACGAACCTTTCCCGTCATCGCTTGTAAATCCGTATAGGGACTGGGGTCCAAAAGAAGACTAAAATGAGTACATTAAGGTTTCATGTACGTTTGTGATAAACAAAAGAGTGTACTGGCGCTGCAGGAAATGGTAAACCTTTGTAATGTAACCACATCTGGACAAACTGACAATATGTCTGCCGAGACACTCGTTTAAATTCCCAAACACGTTCACGATTAGCATGTGCATACAATTTGTACATGTGCAGTTATCTTTTGTGAAATTATTATTTTTTTTGGGTCAAACCAGCGATTCTCAAAACCTTCGGTTTCTGGGGACCGTTAACCAACTGCCAATATTAAATGAAACTATAAACTCCCAAGGTTTCTGATATTAAATATATAAGGAAAAAATTACGATAATAAGGCTCCTACTTTATAAGGGTGATTATCAGACATGCTATAGTTCAAATGAAGCTTTGGAATCAACAAATACAGAATACTGTACGAACATGCCATTGACCAAGGATAGAGATGGACCTCTTTTCTTTTACCTTTTGGGGGCATTTAAGGGGGAAATTATACTTGTATATCAGAAAACTACCCCAGGGAATGCTCGACAATAATAACTACCCCAGGGAACGCTCGACAATAATAACTACACCCAGGGAACGCTCAACAATAATAGCTACGCCAGGGAACACTCGACAACATCCCATGGACTGGTAGTGGTCCCTGAACCTGGCTTTGAGAAACACTGGTTTCAAACCATTTTTGAAAAGAGTACATTTTGCACTTGCATTCCACAGTGCTTACATTTATAATAAAACAAAAAAGAAAAAAAAGGGGGATACCAATTAATAAAAAGATTTGTGTTATTTCTCTTGTCTCTTATCCAGAAGGTTTTAGAGTTTTAGCTCTACGGTTTTCTGGCTTTGGGAGAGAGAACAACACACACTATGAATTTAAAAAGCAGAGGTGTTCCCCCCGTAAGTCACTGAAAGCTGTACAACACTGAGACACTCCTCCTCCTAGGTGTGCAAACGACATTCCCAAGCTATACGACAGTTCAAAGATCCTGAGACAATCCACAATAACACTATGGTACGTGTATAGAAAACTGATGTAAAAGTATAAACAATCTGTCTTAAAAAAATTGTGAGGGAGGTGGGGGGGAGGAGGCATCCCATAATCGGAGATCCCCCAATTGTATCATAACAAAATATATGAACATAAAAACTATTCATATTAGCAAAGGAATTAGGCTATGGTACTGTAACCTACGACCTCATCATGCGTTACAGTCATATTTCCTCAGGAGAAAAAAAAGATAAAACAAACCAAAATAAATCTAAAGTGCAAGCACAAATACATACATTTCATGTAAAGACATGTGATGGGACCAATCATAAATGTGGCGATTAATATCTTAAAGGAACACACCAACATTTTGGGAAAAACACACCAACATTTTGGGAAATTAGCTTACGTCTCCTCCAGAGAGAGACAAAAAGATAGATACCAGTTTCCTCTCTGTGCGTTCAGTAGAAAGCTACAGTATATGGCTGCACGTTAGCCTAGCTTAGCACAATGAATGGAAGCGGACATGGCCGGTTAGCCTAGGCATTGTCCACCTAACACCTCTCCCGAAGGCTAACCGGCCATGTCCGCTTCCATTCATGCTAAGCTAGGCTAACGTGCAGCCAGATAGCCTTCTACTGAATGCACAGAGAGGAAACTGGTATCCATCTTCTTGTCTCTCTCTGGAGAAGACGGTTTGATTGATTGATTGAAAACTGTATTAACAGATTGCAGAATGGGTACAAGAATACAGTACGGCTCAATACAAAACAACTGCTAAGAGGATGCAGACCAGAAAAAGACTTTCGTCTTGTTTACATCGGGGTCCCCCATTTTCAATTAATCAGGAACGGTAAGCTAATTTTCCAAAAATAAATGTTTAATATGCGTACAGTCTGGAGAGCGGTCTGGTGCGCCGTGGCCCGTCATATGTGTAGGAAAACATCACCTCGAGGCCAGGCGAGAAACACTCACACTTCCGTTTAGTTCAACCTGCGCGCTTCCAACGTAAAAAAGGTCAAGGTGGGGGAGGTTTCAAACAGGATACAAAATATATGAGAAACAATGACTTCTTTTTTTTCTCTTTTTTTTCTTAAGTAAAATATCTACTGTACACCAGCGTTGTTGAGTAGCTTCTGATTGTGACAAGATTGTCTATACATTCTCTTTTTAATCATAGAAATCATATATATATAGATTCAAGGCTATCGGTTTTCCATATGAAATCTGCATTTTTGTATCTAAGCGGTCGACTCAGCGATAATAGCAATAGTAGTATTATATAACATTATAACAACGATAAAACTTTCAGCTATGTTTGAGGAATACAGCACAAAACCATTGCAGTATCTTACAAAAAAAGGAAATAAAAAAGAAATGAGGCAAATTTTTAACCATCGATAGTACAATCCGTAAAGGAGAGAAGATCACAGATCTTTTGTCATGGCAGTGAAAAGAAAAATCATTCATATACGTATATCAAAAATTCACTAAATGCCCTGCATTCGGAATATTCAAAATACATATGGGAACTCTTAAAAAGGATAAATCTTGAGAAGGCTAAACAGGAGATGTATTATATTGCTTCACCGAAAGCCACGATAAATGTAAATGGGCGTGAATAATGATGGGGTTGTGATGTTCACAATGTTTGCAAACATGATACATTTGCAGCATACGGAAGTCGTAACCGAAGTTGAAGTGGATTCTTATGATTATGAACTGGAATCAACGAGAATTGAATGCATGGATCAAGTGAGAATGCATGCAAAATACTTTCTAAACTTGTTGAGTTTAATTAAATCTGAAATGGTATAGATTTCCCTTTACCTTAAACGCTATAAAACAGCTGTTCAATTCACTGTGCAATTTGAGAATAATGACCAGATGTCCTAGTTTAGACAAACTGAGAAATGCGACTTAAAAACAAAGAATATATTACTTCAGTTATCAGCAAATGATTGAATCGAGCATCACCATGTTGTCTATAACAAAATAAACTTTTCTAAACACATCCAAGAACAATGATCAACTGAAAGTCACAATATTTGTGACAAACATTTCTTATATCAGCAAAGACTGAAGTCGGTATTGTAAAAATGGCATCTTCCTTTGTATGATTTCTAAACTGATGAGATGTCATCATTTGGTTTGATCACTCAAAAACGTGAGCCCGATCTCGACAGCTCCGGTACCAAATTCCAGTCAAACTCGCCCCGGGCCCGGACCGGACCTTCTCACTGAAAACGGTCCGGTGAATTTCTACGATGTGACCGACAGAAGGGTAGTGAGGTTTATTAACCCTTTCACTACCACACTACCAAACGGTTAACCCTTTCACTGCGACAATACAGAAGGTTCACTGCCACACGACAAAGGGTTAACCCTTTCACTGCCACACCACAGAAGGTTAACCCTTTCACTACGTTAACCGTCTGCAGTGTGGTAGTGAAAGGTTAACCTTCTGTAGTGTGGTAGTGAAAGGGTTAATGAGACTGGCTGGAGCAGCTGCTTTTGATCACATAGAAGCTCTCTGTTATGCACGGCACCCATCTACAGACACCTGTAGATCTAGCCTCGTCCTCCATGTCATCACTGAATAACAGACACCTGTAGATCTAGCATCGTCCTCCATGTCATCACTGAATAACAGACACCTGTAGATCTAGCCTCGTCCTCCATGTCATCACTGAATAACAGACACCTGTAGATCTAGCCTCGTCCTCCATGTCATCACTGAATAACAGACACCTGTAGATCTAGCCTCGTCCTACATGTCATCACTGAATAACAGACACCTGTAGATCTAGCCTCGTCCTACATGTCATCACTGAATAACAGACACCTGTAGATCTAGCCTCGTCCTCCATGTCATCACTGAATAACAGACACCTGTAGATCTAGCCTCGTCCTACATGTCATCACTGAATAACAGACACCTGTAGATCTAGCCTCGTCCTCCATGTCATCACTGAACACACACCTGATGTGGAGTTTCTACTAGTCTGACATGAGCTTAAAGGGACATTTCACCAAAAAATACAATGCCGATTTATTTTGCACATAATCTCACACAGATCCCAAAACTGTTTTGCGCACATTCATTTTGTTTGATTGTTATTTAGAGTAAATTAATAGAGCCACCAGCGATGTCATCAGGGACACTGAATCTTAATTAATCTGTGTTAATTACAGCTCAATGAAATGATAAGGTAGCAGTCCCTATAAAACAAGCAATTTTTTTTCACAGAACTGCAATTAACACAACACAAGGATTCAATGTCCCTGATGACATCACTGGTGGCCATCTTCAAACTTTACCCTCAATGAATGAATAAATGAATGTATGCAAAAAGGGTTTTTGGATGTGTGTGATATTACGTGCTAAAATAAATCAGCTTTTTCTTTTGGTGTAGTGTCCCTTTAAAAGGTCATAGCAGATTGTTTTTCCACACTGATTTTTGTCGGTCATGACTTGCAAATGGAAAATAATCTCGTTGCAACTTCAGAAATGTTTGACTCAATCCAATGAAACACAAAGCAGGGGTAAGTATGCTGGGGTCATCCACTGCCCTAAGAGTCGGCCTGGGGCTAATTCAGCTTTAGTCTAGGCTTTAGCTCTAGAAATCTGCTGTACTGTTAAACCTGCAATATACTGTAAGGGCCTACCAGGGCTGGGGCATGCTAGCCCCAAGTCAGGGTTAGAATGATTCAGTGTGAAACCTTAACTGAACTATTCCAAGCCCCACCCTCTTTTCCTGACCCTCCAATCACAACTGCTGTTTTCCTGGGTCAAACGAAGATTTAGTTGACAGGTGTTGCTTTCCTCAGTCAAGCTAAGAGAGCTCGGGATAGGTCGATTGATACGTGAGTTATGAGCCCAGTTAGACTATAGGGTCAAGAATATTCTAAAACACAGCTAGCTTCAGACTCTACAGTGCTAAGAGAACTTCTGTCAGTGAGTCAGAACAGTGGACAACATCTTCCGTGAACAGCCAAAACGAGCGAGGAAGACTGTGTTCACTCCTGAAAACTTGACTACTTAAAGGTGACTAAATGAAAATATGTGATGTTTCGCCTTAGTTATGCTGCGCTTAACGATTGCTGCATCGTGAGATTCGCTCACTACCCGCCTCTGTACTGGAAGTAAGAAACCGCAACATACCAGGTTTAATGTAAAATAGTCAAGAATACTTTTTGAAAGAGAGGCGAGGTGAGTGGGGGCGAGAATGGGCTGGTGTAAAAAAAGAAAGAAAAAAAAAATTGGTTTTTGTGCAATGTAAGGCAGTGAGAAAGCAACTGATTCATGTGCGTGAGAAAACAATATGGCCGTGGTCTTCAAGAGACCCATGACGGATGAAATACAAAAGCATGAATGGGTTATGAGTTAAGGTACAGACACATGCTTATGTAAAAGGCATGTTTTTTGTTCTTCCCTTAAAGCCTTTACACCGCTGCATTGAAACGGGCAGTGCCAAACAAAACCAACCGTCACACTCACAATCACTCCTGGGTTTTTGGTCCACGTCCAGTTATATATAGATATATATATATTTGACAAAAAGAAAGACAAAAGGTTCTGCACATCTCACTGGAAAACATGTTGCTGAGGTTTGTGTTGAGCGGGGGATGGGTGGTGGGTTGTTATAAGGAGAGCACTGACCTTATATGAAAAAAAGACCACATGCACACGGGAATAGAACCAATGAGGTTATTGTCAAAAATGACGACATCATACAAGTTACATTTTTGTTACCGAGACCCTGAGCTAAAATTAAATATATAATATCGTATATAGATATATAAGAGGCTCATAATTGATTATAACCATCTCTTTGAAACACAGGACCAGAGTGCACCTCAAGCGTGACCCCCCCCCCCCCCCCCGTTGGAAGCTTAATTCCCCCGAGAGGTCAAAACGACCGTCACTGGTGCTCGAAAAAGGCCCTTTCCATCCACGGAACACATGCTCAACGTTTAAGGTATGAGCCCATGCATTTTTACTTTCACTTTCAGTTCAGAAGAAAAAGGCAGCTACTATTAAAAAGAATATGAAAGGTAACAAAGAAAAGTTGAACAAAAACACTGATTTCCACTAAAAACCGGTTCATCTTTACAGACCAGGGCTCCTTTTTGTTGCTTCCCTCTTTTTTCTTCTCCGTTTAAAAACATGCACAGTCGGTACCGTTAGGGCTGGGCGATATGGCCTCTAAATGATATCACGATATTTCTTTGCTCACGATACACAATATATATTGCAATATTTTGACATTTCCTCTAAAGCACTTAAAAATGCTTGATTTAACCCTTTGATGGATACAGTCACGCCAATATGATGATTATATAAACCTCTGTTGTCAAGCCTCGTCAATATAACCCCCCCCACCCCCCCTTATGGAACTGGTGTCGTGGATCACTCACCTGTGAGCATTTCCAGGGTTAGCTTCTAACTAGGGATGCCCCGATCACGTTTTTTGCCACCGATACCGATCACCGATCGTCGTGAGCCATATCGGCCGATACCGATCCGATACCGATTGTTTTTGATTAAAAAGAAATTAAAAATTATTTTATATAATTTTTTTTTTTTTTTTATAAAATATATATATTATATAATTAGACTTGTACTTGTATTATCTGCGAGACATCGCCACCACGCAACAAGTCAAAATGCTCGCTATCTGCAAACAGCTCCACTGTCTGTGTGTACTCTAGTAGCCTCCAGCTCCAAAAAGGATTCTCCGGCGCTGCAGCGGGACCCCATTGGTAACGTTACTGTGCTTTGGTCATTTCACATTCAGCAAGCCCTCAGCTCGAATACGCATTAAATCAATGTTATAAGACATTGATATCAAGAGCTATCTGTAGCTACTGCTAGCCGGCTAGATGACGTTAAGACAGAACTTTAGTTCAATGGGACATTTCGTTTTGAACAGTAAACTAACGTCAGCTAACGCAAGCTAACGGAGGTATGAACATGGACTACTAGACTTTCTGGATCATTTGTTGATATCAGGAGCTATCGGTAGCTAGCCGGCTAAATACCGTTAGACAATGCCTACTAAACGTGAATAGTTGACTGGGTAATTTTGTTTAAACAGTAACAATAGCTAGGTAGCTAACGTTAGCGCAGGTCGAATGCACTACAGACTCGAGCAGAGGAGCCGCCTCTCAGTCCTCTTTGTTTACAAACTCTACACGGGGGCGGGCGGGGCTAGGGAGGAGGAGCAGCGGCAGTTTGCAGGTCGTGTGTGTCTGAGACAGACAGCGAGTGACAGACAGCGGTTTCCGCGATCGGCGAATATGACTCATTATCGGAATTCACAGATTGCATATTTATACTGAGTATCGGCCGATAACGATCGGTGGCCGATCGATCGGGGCATCCCTACTTCTAACGTTAGTTAGCTTAGCTAGCGGCTAACTTAGTTACCGCCTCTCTGTCTCTGGGTGTGTGTGCGTGTATGTGCGTGTACGTGACAAAAAATTGGGCGAGTGTGTGTGTCGGTGTGAGGGAGAGAGGAAAGTGCTGCGCTAAAGTAAGTCTCATCTCAGCCGCAGCGGCTTAGAAACTGACGTGAGGTTTTGTGCAAAACATCACGATGTCCACGATATGTTTAAAAAGTGTATAGTTAATGAACTGTACCCGATATTTATTTAATATAGTCATATTGCCCACCCCTAGGTACCGTGGTGAAAAAATGCCCCCCTCCCCTCAGAAAAGCATGGTTTTGAATAAGTGCTCCTTCGCCCTTCAAGTATCCAAGCATTTGTATCTGAAACCGCCGCTTGTTGTTGGCATTTTAAACGTTCTTTTTAAACCAAGAACAGAAAAGAAAGAAAGAATAAAACTCTCAAACAGGCTACAAAATAACCTTGTAAAAACATTATGGACACAACAATAATAATAATAATAATAATAATAATAATAATAATAATAATAATAATAATAATAATAATAATAATAGGGTAAACTTCTTCATTTGTGTAGTTTGTGGATGATCATTCAGTAATAGAGTCACCTACGCCAAGCCACGCTCTCACCAGGAGAGGTGCTGCTTCCGTCTCTGCGGCGCCTCAGTTGTGTTTCTTGACGAGTCCGTCCCCTGCCCCGGCGCGGTATTTGGGGCTGAAGTCGGGACAGATGCCGTTGGCCACTTTGGCGGCGGTGCCTTTGGCGGAGGAGGAGGAGGAGGGGGGGCTGGGCTTGGCCTGGGGGCCGTGGTGGGGGCAGCTGTGGAAGCCTGCATTGTCCGTGTACAGATACTCCTCCGCAAAGTCCGGGTGCTGCTCCACGAAGCCCCTGAACTTATCTGGCAACGGCCACAGGGGGGCACCAGAGACAAAGGGAAGCGTTAGCAGGGAGGGGTTACGTAACACACACAAGACAGATTGGACATTTTCGGTACTTCCCATAGATTCACTTGTCATAGCCCACCAGAAATAGATTTCCAATACTGAACTGAATAACACTTGTAGCACTTGTTGTGTTACACCCACACAGTCCTTTCCCACACTTGACTTTGTGTCTCTTACCCATCCCCCCCCCCCCCACTAGTAACAAAATAACAACAGGAAATGCTGCAATGAAAACAGCATGCAATTTTTTTTTTGTATTTGTAATGACATTGTTTTTTGTAATGACACAGGCTTGACTTATCAATTGCAAAACACCAAATCTATTGAAATGTTTTTAACCCTTTCACTGCCACACGACAGAAGGTTAACCCTTTACTACCACACAACCGATGGTCACCGGTTAAGGGTTAACATTCTTTGAATTGTCGCAGTGAAACCAAAGGGTTAACCGTTTGGTAGTGCGGCAGTGAAAGGGGTAAGAGCACTCAACAGTGCAATTAATTATAATTGCACTGTTGACATTTCAATAGTTATTGTATTTCTTCACACGTCCCTCTGAGATAGACGGATGGATACGAGCCGGGGCATTTCCGGTGCAGACAGGGGTTCGGTGCCTTGCTCAAGAACACAACGGCAGGGATGGACACATGGCGTCTGTTGGGGTTACATGGCTGTGTCTCTCATCACCGGGGGCCCCACTGTGGTACATATGGGTACAATCCACGTTCTAATGTGCTGCTCTTACGATTCTGCACTTTTATAATGGCGTTTCTTACCGAAGGTGATCTTCCCCGAGTCCTCCACGTCGACGGCGGTGAAGAGGCGCGATGCGGTGAGGTGAGCCACTCCCAACGCTGTCTTCAGGATCACCGCCAGCTCCGTCTCCGTGATGGCCCCATCCTCCTCCGCCTCGAACATCTGGAGGGACAGAAGAACCGAGTCAAGTCGTTCAAGTCATTTATTTATGAAGCACGTTTTAAAAACTCAAGAGCCAACCAAAGTGCTGTACAGTCAAAAGCATAAAAAATTCGAATACAAAAAGGCACAGCAGGACAAGAGAAGAGCAGAGAAGAAGTGGGGACAGAATAGGTTGGAGAGTGATAGGCAACCTTCGGAACGAAGAAGCCACCTGATGATGATGAGGACAAGACCGTACAATCAGAAAATAAGACAACAGTAAGCCAACACACGGATAGAGTAGCACAAAGTACAATATAGCACATGGGACAATAGCGGAACACTAGACATGGGGTTATTTACTAAAGTACAATGAAGCAACCTACAGGATACTGGAGCACAAAGTGGTCCATTACCAACGTGGATATTGAGGGATATTGTGCTTTTGGTATTTGGGGCAGAAACGTGTAGTGCTGCTGCCGTCTTGAGACAAAACCTTCTCGAAAAATAGAAGGGCTGGGAAAATAGTATTTAGGCCAGATCTGAACCAAATACTTTAATTTGTTTAATCTATCCTAATTATATTTTGAATGGGTGTCAAATGCCCTAGGGTAAGAAGACTTGTCCAGCACATACAAAGGGTGAGGGATGGAGGGGGGAGAGAGACTTCAAACATACCAGATTACCATATGTACATTATGCGAGGATAGGAATCATAATGGGTACTTTATGGGTACTTTCTTGAGTCATCACATACTTATCATTATGATTCTACAATCATAAGAAGCATAGTCAGAAAACCCCCAAAATGCTTGCATTCAAGTCTACTGAAACAATCGCACCACATACAACAGGAGAGATTGTTGACCTTCATAATGTACAATTTCAATGTCGCTTTGAGCAAACCGAAAGACGAGGCGTAGTCTATGTGACATTTCTGAAGTGGAAATGTCACCATCGTTCCAAGCAGGCATGGAGAATACTCCCTACCGCCCTGTTAGCTGCAGAATACTCTCTACCGCCCTGCCGGCTGGAGAATACTCCCTACCACCCTGCCGGCTGGAGAATACTCCCTACCACCCTGTTAGCTGCAGAATACTCTCTACCGCCCTGTTAGCTGCAGAATACTCTCTACCACCATGTTAGCTGGAGAATACTCCCTACCACCCTGTTAGCTGGAGAATACTCTCTACCGCCCTGTTATCTGGAGAATACTCCCTACCACCCTGTTAGCTGGAGAATACTCTCTACCACCCTGTTAGCTGGAGAATACTCTCTACCGCCCTGTTAGCTGGAGAATACTCTCTACCGCCCTGTTATCTGGAGAATACTCTTTACCACCCTGTTAGCTGGAGAATACTCTCTACCGCCCTGTTAGCTGGAGAATACTCTTTACCACCCTGTTAGCTGGAGAATACTCTTTACCACCCTGTTAGCTGGAGAATACTCCCTACCACCCTGTTAGCTGGAGAATACTCTACCGCCCTGTTATCTGGAGAATACTCTCTACCGCCCTGTTATCTGGAGAATACTCTCTACCACCCTGTTATCTGGAGAATACTCCCTACCACCCTGTTAGCTGGAGAATACTCCCTACCATCCTGTTAGCTGGAGAATACTCTCTACCACCCTGTTAGCTGGAGAATACTCCCTACCACCCTGTTAGCTGGAGAATACTCTCTACCACCCTGTTAGCTGGAGAATACTCTCTACCACCCTGTTAGCTGGAGAATACTCTCTACCACCCTGTTAGCTGGAGAATACTCTTTACCGCCCTGTTAGCTGGAGAATACTCTCTACCGCCCTGTTAGCTGGAGAATACTCTTTACCACCCTGTTAGCTGGAGAATACTCTCTACCACCCTGTTAGCTGGAGAATACTCTTTACCACCCTGTTAGCTGGAGAATACTCCCTACCGCCCTGCCGGCTGGATATGGACTCCCTGTTTTCACAGCATTTCGCCTCGAGGCGGGGAGGTTGTTTATAAACCTAACTAGGGATGCTCGATATTGGCTTTTTTACCGATACCGATATTCCGATATTGTCCAACTCTTAATTTCCGATGCCGATATCAACCGATACCGATATATGCAGGGTTTCCCCCCCCCAAAAAACTGAATAATTTCAGGTAACTAATAATTTCACTGGATATATATATAACAAATATTGTTATTTTTTTTTATTTTTTTTTACCGATACCGATATTTTCCGATATCACATTTTACTGCCGATATCGGCCGATAATATCGGTCGGCCGATAATATCGAACATCCCTAAACCTAACCCTTATCTTAACCGTAACCTTCCTGGAGACCGCACACCTAAACCCAAACCTGTCAACTACAGATTAAGAAAACAAAATACTCCTGGGGGGGAACAGTGTTAAAACAGAGAGTCCCCGGCTCGATCAGCGGAACGAAATGCTCCGTTCCGCCCTGCGGCCTCGGCGAGCAGCGAGACCCTGGAACAGAACATAGAATACCTTGAAGGCCAATCTCATGGTGTCCAGAGTCTCTGCGGGTCTGCACACGACAGATAAGGCGATCACGTATTCTCTGAGATCCATGGAGTTGTCTTCATGCTGGGGGAGAAAACATAAAAGAGAAACACTTTTAATGCTGGTCATGTTGCTTTATTAGCCCTTCACTGGTGAAAATTAGGTGGCTGAGAAAGAAGTGTTCATTAACAGTTAATAGAACCTTTTAACTAATTAATATGCGGTTAATGAATTGCTTTGTGTGGAAACAGTGAAACGCTGAATAAGACAAGTGTGTATAATACTACATTTAAAAGTCACAGCTAGTGAGCGATGTGCGAGTGTGATCCTTGGGGGAAGTCTTTGTGCTTTGAGGGAAAAACAAGCGAAAAGAGGGTGTGAGGACTCTTGGAAAGCCTGGCATCCAGGTCAGTCTCCACCAGGGCTGTACGCTAAGCTTTTTCACTAGGGGCACAGGTGCCCCTAAATGAAAAATGTAGGAGTACAGAATCTTTTTTAGGGGCAAAAATGTTACCATTATAGTGCAAACAAATATGTTCCTCCTGCCTCATTACTGTGGTCCTTTTATTTAACATTTAAGTGCTTTTGTTTTCAGGTTTGTATCTTTTATAATGAACCAACTGAAGTATTACCACAGCTGCAAACATTTCTTCTTTCATTGATACCAGTGTATTAACAGTGTTAGGGATGGGTATCGTTAGGATTTTATCGATACTACTACTCTTATTGATACTGCTTAACGGTTCTATACTTTATCGATACTGTCGATATCGGTTATTTTTTATTATTTTGCAAGAATTTTTTTTATTAACAGAATCGACATTGCTTTATTATTCTTTTATATAACTATATTACTGCACATGGCTACTTTTTGATCAATTAATACAAGCAGTCAGATAAATTAACTATTTTGGGACGTTCTATTTTATTTAGAAAGTTCTTAAATCAGAATGTCCCACCCAATACTCAGCTGTTAAAAACGGTTCAATACTCCATTTTATTAGTAGAGATTCTTTTAGAACAATAGCCTGATGCTGTATTTTCCATGAGTTGAGTGGACACATGACCAGAGCTGTGTGTGTGTGTGTGTGTGTGTGTGTGTGTGTGAGAGCACACGCTTTGCGTAGTGGGCGTGTCAACAGTGTCAGCTGAACTCGCACCAAACAAGGCAGGGAAATAGTCAGACAGACATCCCAGAATTATTTCATAATACAAAGTTTCTGAATGGATATTTGGATTAAACCAAGTTGTATGCAGTGATGAACGGGCTTTCCCCGCGGAACACAAGTTACTTAACGTTACACGGGTCGCGCTATCTAACGATAGCCTTTTCTCCATTCTGCTCTGCTCCGCTCTGCTTCAGCACAGACATTACCTCTCAAGTACCCGTATGCATGTGTGAGTGTGAGCGTTTGAGTGTGTAACTAAAACAGCCCCGCTCCTGATCGGGCAGACGGAGAGAGACCGAGGGAGGAGAGATATAGAAAACGGCCAACAAGATTTGCGACGTTTAAATTCCTCGGAAAAAAAGGAGTAAAATGCGAATGAGAGGGTTGAAATCAGTACTCGCAAAGGTGCGCGCAAATATTTTTCTCTACTCGCACAGGCAAAATTCCCGTGCAATATGCAATGTCCTCTGTACTGTACAGCCCTGTCCACCTAGTATATTTATGAACCAGGTCCCAGTCTCCACCTAGTATCTTTATGAACCAGTAGGAGCCGCAGTTTACAACGACCAGGACGCCTGTATCAGTTACGCAACCGTTCCTATTTCCGGGGTAGGCCTGATTGGCCCCGACAGGCATGTGACCCGCCGCGGCCATGCCCCGCGGCAGCCCCAGGACGCGGCAACGAGGCTGCTGTGGTTCACCGCCGCTTTCCGCCTTCAACGCCGCAGAGTTACCATACGCTATACAATATACTATGCAATGTACTAATATACAATACGGCTCACTTTTCCCACTTCAATGACAGAGCCGCTGTTTAATAATATTGTCGCGGCGGAGCTCCGTCGCGGCAGCATTATGTAGCAGTAATCCCCCCTTTTTTACCATCGACAACTAGCTCAATTGGTAACGCTGCTTGGCTGTGGATCCTATGGTCCGTTTGTGACAAGTTCGATTCCCTTAATTATTTTTATTTTATTTTTTATAACGTGCATTGCACTATAGCGTATTGTATATTGTATGGTACAGTAACGGTCTCTGGAGCACAACAGTAAGAAGCATTTGCACTGCACCGCGTACACCTTACTGTAAATTGTACCTCATCCCATTTCTGCTTTGCACTATAGCATATTGTATATTGGTACATTGCATTGTATATTGTATGGTACAGTAACGGTCTCTGGAGCGCGCCAGCATTTGCACTGCAACGCATACACCTTACTGTAAATTGTACCTCATCCCATTTTTGCTTTGCACTATAGCGTATTGTATATTGTATGGTAACTCAGTTACTTCTATTCTGCATCGAACGCTGTACATATGTCTCTATACTATTTTATTTCATACAACAATGTATGCCTTTCAAATGTTAAATGATAAATGATTGCATGATACACACTGAAATAATCCTGCACTCGCCATAGGACCATAGGATCCACAGCCAAGCAGCGTTACCAATTGAGCTAGTTGTCGATGTTAAAAAAGGGGGGATTACTGCTACATAATGCTGCCGCGACGGAGCTCCGCCGCGACAATATTATTAAACAGCGGCTCTGTCATTGAAGTGGGAAAAGTGAGCCGTATTGTATATTAGTACATTGCATAGTATATTGTATAGCGTATGGTAACTCTGCGGCGTTGAAGGCGGAAAGCGGCGGTGAACCACAGCAGCCTCGTTGCCGCGTCCTGGGGCTGCCGCGGGCCGTGGCCGCGGCGGGTCACGTGCCTGTCGGGGCCAATCAGGCCTACCCCGGAAATAGGAACGGTTGCGGAACTGATACAGGCGACCAGGACCAGTGTTGCGTTCCTCATATCTACACTGGTTGCACGCACGCTAATGACGCCACGTGCACGTGCGCTCCCGCGCATGCGCATAAATGTTCCCTTGCATAAGGACAGACCAGGGACAGACCAGGGACAGACAAGGTACCACTGACAGCCGGATTCGATCCCAGAGTCTCTGTGGTGGTAGGAGAGTGCATTCTCCACTGCGCTACCCAGCCGCACAATTTCTATTATTTTAACTTAAATATTTTATTATCGTTTTTATAATTTTATTTGTTAATGTATTATTTTACTGTTATTAAATTTTCTCTTCTTTTTACTGTCTAATTTTGCCATTATTATTTAATAAAAAAAATGTATTATCCTTTTGTTTCGTTTTTTGTGTAAAGCACTTTGAGCTGCAATCTATATGAATGGTGCTATATAAATAAAGTTATTATTATTATTATTATTAAAGAAAGAAAATCTGGGAAGAGGAAGTGAATGAACCACATTTTCTTGCGTTTCTTCTGTAAGATGTGATTTCGCTGCACTTTAGACCAGCAGTGTGCGTGTATCTCATGCACCCAAAGCGTGGCGAGTGAAGAGGAAGCTGGGACCCTCGGCCCTCACCTCGTCGAAGAGGGCAAACATGTCTTGCAGCATGTCCGACGCGGGCACGTCCAGGTAGTGAGCCAGCTCCTCCACGTCCAGCGTCTCTCCCTCCAGCTTCCTGGCTCGGTTCCCCAACTCCTGCAGGACCTTCTCCGTGTTCTTGGGCTTCAGGCTGGGATGAGAAATGTACGAAGAAGCAAAGAAACAAACAAAAAACATAAAAGAAATGTAGGAAGCGGGAAGGGCTTTGAGACATCGTTTGGACGTTGTGACGCCAAAACACTCCACTCTCCACTCCTCCAGCCTATTGACATATCTCAAGCAACAGTTCTGATTGGAGGATCAAGGAAAGAGGGCAGGGCTTGAGATAGGTCCACTCAGTGGCAGGGGACAAGTAAGGATGCGACACATAGTAAGCAGTGATGCAGTGGCTATACTGCTGAGGAGGTGCCCAAACTTAAACTGTGACCAAAACATCCCCCACAACATACAAACCAGTAGTAATTAGGCTGATAAGTGAGTACTCTCTCTATAGGAAGAGGTGGGTATACCCAGGCCAGTGTGTGTCTCTGTATAGTATACGCTTGACTACACTACTGAAAAAGACAGCCTTATTAGGAGAACGTTGTATACTACGAGATTCTTGATATAGTGAGACACTTAACCCGTAATTGTTCCCGATGAGCAGGCTGGCCCCTTGTATGGTTGCCTCTTTTTATTTTTTATTTAGATAGTTTATCTGGGATAGCATCCATATGATGTGCCATTATTCCCAGTGAGCCAATTTGTATCGGTACATTACACCTCCTCCCCACTTAATTGGCCTCCCTTACAATCCCAACAGAAAGGGGAAACGACTCCTAAATTGTCCCAAATAAAGGCTAAGAGACAGATCACTGGGGGGTGAGGATCACATTTAATCGAAACGGTCATGATTGCAAACGTTGCAGTCCAGCCCCCGGTGTGTGCGCGTGCCAATAATTCAACAACAACTTAATGGCGCGATGGCAGAGAGTTTAGAACCCAACTTGGCCGCGCGAGAGAGAGAGTTGATTTGCACTCAGAGTGATCTAAAAAGCCCCGTTTGGAAATACTTGTGGAATCTCGAGACAAAGCTGTATGCAAGCTGTGTCAAAATGACAGCTGGCCTTACCGTTCGCAAGCGTTTTGGGAGTTCTAGCGTCAAGGATTCAAGTAGCCTACTTTTCAGTTTTGTTTTATATAAATAGCACTTTATTGTAAATCATCCTTCAGCGTAAGACTTCTAGATATTGAATAATGAATAGAGACAGACGCGTCATGCAGGTCCCCAATGGTTTGATTACTATTTCCAGTTTCATGTCAAGGAAAAGATATAGTTGCATGTGCATCACACCTTGGTTGGAGGCGCGTTGCTGTGTATGAATGTCTGTTCTATATAATGTAAACTTTTATTCATTATCTCTCGCCAAGAGACAGCCCGTTCTCAATCTAGCAGCAATTTCTCCTCACGCATTGAGAGACAGAGAGAGAGAATACATTATTCTCTATGTATGCTGGTGTAGGTATGTTGATCTTAAAGGTAATTTAATTTGTTTAAATAAATATTACCCATCTAGTTATGACTCCCATTGTATTGGTTTGCCCTCTGAGAACCACAGCTACCGTGGCTCTATAGGGTGTAGGTAGTATAATAATAGTATAATATAATAATAGTATTATGTATACATATATTACGTATATATATCCACATCCGTCTGTACCTGCACATAATCCTTTTACATGTCTGTAGATACTATATATATATATATATCTTTTTTTTTATCCACTTTTTCTCCTTATTTTTCTCCCATCCCAATTTCGTGTATCCAATTCTCCCCTCCCCTGTCTTGAACGTTGCTCGACTATGCCCCCCACTGGTCGGCTGTAGAGAGGATAGAAGCTTTGCATCACGTGTTCCCTCCGGCACACGAGGGAGTCTCTTGCATTGGTGACGAGCGCAATCTCTGCTACACCACCCAGCCGCCCTATATATATATATATATATATCTGTACATATCCTACTCTTACTAGTTACACTGCTGGCCAGTATGACTACGACCATACTGTCTTTATACCTGTATCACTGTACATATATCTGATTAGCACTACACTCAGTAGTACTAATTTATATATTTTATACCCAATTTAAATAACCTGTACATAGTATATTACTATTGCACTTTACTGTCACAATACTGTCTTCATACCTGTATCACTGTACATATATCTGATTAGCACTACACTCAGTAGTACTAATATATATTTTTGTATCCACTTTCTTCTCCTTATTTTCTATTTTTCACCCATCCCAATTTCATATTTCCAATTCTCCCCTCCCCTGTCTTGAACGTTGCTCGACTATGTCCCCCACTGGTCGGTTGTAGGGAGGATAGAAGCCTTGCATCACATGTCCCCTCCGGTACACGAGGAGGCAGCCTGTCGCATCTTTTCACCTACCAGCGCGGACTCTCATTGGCGAGGTGTAATGCATGGGAGGCTCACACTACCCCCGCTACTTCCTGTCTCTGCTGTGCAGGCGTCCCCAACAGACCTGTAGGAGTCGCTGTCCACAACGTCCAAATCCCCACCCATCGACTTCCACCCTCTAACTCTGCCAATTGAGTTAGTATGATGGCTGGTCCAAGCCGGAGGCAATTCTGATACCCGGATTCGAGACCGGAGTGTCTTGCATTGGTGACGAGCGCAATCTCCGCTGTGCCACCCAGCCGGCAGTAGTACTAATTTATATATTTTATACTGTCGTGGAATATATTATCATGTCCTTATAGATCTGTGTTGATATATCATGTTATACAGGGTGACTTTCAGTGTGACCAGCTTGACTGGTTAATGTGTATGTCTCTTTAAGAAGACTCTAACATCTCCCCAGCCATAACAAAATTGTTGTTGCTTCCAGTGACTGAGAACCATTTTTGTTTACCTTCATCATCATATCTGATATTATGTTACGTCTGACAACTGTGTATTTAACATACGTCTGAACAGAACTCTGGGTCAGTCTATGGCCAGACGCTAATGTGTTAACATGTTGTCTCTGACTATAAACTGTCCTTTCATTGTGGCCACGGTGAAATAAACTCTTATTATTATTAATAATGACTCAATGATTTGTAAATGGCTCATCGTTTAGTCCTTTAATATTTCCCATTACAGATGGCGACGAGTGATGTTTATGGGATATTTTTTTAACTAGTTTTATTAGATTTTAAACCGATGGGTGTTGAGTTGGCCGCGGGACGGACTCTGCAGACAGGGTGAATCTTGGGATTCCAGGGAAGCGCTGCCCTGTCTCGACCTCCTCCGCGCACTGGGGGGGGGGGGGACGACCGTCTGCGCCGTCCGTTTGGCTGTCACCTCCGGCTTGAACCTTGGGAACGCGTGGGGAACATTCGGTGAGCTGTTGACATTCTGTTTAAAGCGTTTTTATTTTTGAATCTATAAGTAGTTATGTTACAATTACATTAGGGTGTCTAGATTGACCAGACAGCGGATGACACAGAGTGGTGCATTGTCGACGAGCAATCCGGGGGAGTACTATTTTTCCCTCGCCTCAATCCTCCGTGAAAAGGACAGGAGAGAGAGGACCCCTGTCTACCGACTGTCTTGTCAGCTCTGGCAGATTTTCCTGTGTGGATGCGTGCAGGAGTTTGATTTGGGCGAAGAGTTGTTGAGTTTCTGGGTCCAGATGGTGTCTAACACTAGAACATAGTATTGTTAGAGTTGTTGAGTTTATGGGTCCAGATGGTGTCTAACACTAAAACATAGTATTGTTTTTTGTGTGTTTCCCTCTTGTTTTCCTCTGAACACTTGTATTAAAGGTAGGTTCCGATATTAGGTGGGAATTACATTTGTATCCGGAATGGAGGGGTGCGGAGTGTACTATAGGTATGTTGGAAATTAAAAGTCATACAAAAGTTCCGGTGAGGGCTGGGGTTTTATATCTTTTTAGCACTGATCTGTGTTTATTTTTATTTTCTCACAAGGAGGCGGGAAGATGACCGTGCGTGAGAAATTTTAAATTACTTAGGTCAGTCCCGAAATAAGCGCGTGGGCTAGGGTTTAATATCTTTAAATGCACTGATCTTTTTTATTGATTTTTTTTTCACAAAGAGGCGGAAGTTGACCGTGCGTGAGGAATACCATAGGGAACGGACAGTTGTTTTTCTTGTGTGACTTAGTTTCTAAACACCTTATCTGGTCAAACTGCAGTTGTTTCTAGATGAAACTAGGATAAGGGTGTCTGTGCGTGTACGCTGCTATAGAGCTTTTTTTCTCAAGTGTTTAGAGGAAACTATTTTTTGTTTACCTCATATTTTATTTTATTTTGTTTTGTTTTTGTCTGTTAAGGAAAAAGAAGCGTGTTAAAAAATGGGGCAGGGAGCGGCCTGTCTGAGGACTGGGGAGAAGAGGGGAGTGAGGGAAAAACCTGACACTTTGTTCTTTTTCTCTTCCCCCACGGCGGTGTGTTCGGGGCTTGCAGTGGACTCTGGCCTCGATGCTTTCCCGTGTGTGTCACTGGCCCTCCCGCCACGTCAACTGCCTCGCAGACGACCACCAACTCCGAAGCGAGGAGATTGGCCTCGTATACCACCACCACCATCCGCAACGGTCTGGCCTGTTTCAACGTCCACGCACGGGGCTGGCTCAATAGCAGCAGATGAAATCGCCAGGCAATTAGGGGAGCTGAGTCTGCATGCTCAATAGATGGAGCGGTCACAATTGTCGCTGATAAAGACGGTCGGACAATCACAGTTAGCCCTGGTGAGAACTTCCTCACAGCAGAGCATCCCAAGACGAAAGAGAAAGAGGCAGCGCAAACCTGCTGGTGCTTGTTTTGTATGCGCCAGAACGGTCACTGGTATAAGGACTGTGCCTATAAAGAGGAGTTTGAGGGGAAAAAGGCGCAGTGGAGGGCAGAGTTGCAAGGCGGGACGGAGCCATCAGCGCATTGACTGGACGGCACTGCGGGGAGGCATCGACCGGAGGATATGATAAGCGGGCAGAGTATATGACACACACACACATGTTTACATGCACGCACGCTGTGAAAAGGGATAAACAATTCGCTATTTTATCTGCATCGTTTGTATGTGATGACATTGGCATGGGTGAATTTACATCATTCTAGTATCTTGTTATTGAACTAAAGAGCTGGACTGTTTTTGCTCATCATCACATTGTACCAGCCACCAAAATACTCATCAATATTTCAGTGAGAGGTCTATAGTGAGAGGTATATAGTGAGAGAGTCTATAGAGAGAGGTCTATAGTGAGAGAGTCTATAGTGAGAGGTCTATAGTGAGAGGTCTATAGTGAGAGAGTCTATAGAGAGAGGTCTATAGTGAGAGGTCTATAGTGTCTGTGATCAATTCATAGAACTATCCTACCTGGGGTGTAAAAAGTACCCAGAAATTATACTTAAGTGAAAGTATGGGTACCATCTCAAAATCTGAGAAAGCGGTCAAATCCAATGTTACCATAATGGCATCACACCCAGAGTCCACAGTTAAAATAATGTCATTGAACATTTTTAAAAGAGCAGTCTCAGTACTATGACGAAGTCTAAAACCCGACTGAAACATGCACCCTCTAATATCTAGACAGACAGGCAAACAGAAGGGAAGGCCTGGGTGTAGGTTGGTGATATTAGATTAGATTAGATTCAAATGTATTGTCATTATACAGCACAAATACAGTACAGTGGGAATAAATGTGGCAAACAGAGGGTAGATGTAACAGTAAAGTGCAGTAGTAATATACAATGTACAGGTGATTAAACTGGTTAGGAAATATACATTAGATACTACTGAGTAATGGTGCTGGTCAGATGTATGTACAGAGTATTAACATGTACAGTGATACAGGTATAAAGACACTATGGCAGTACGTCATACTGGCCAGTATAGCATAACTAGTAAGAGTAGGTAAAGGATATGTACAGGTATAGATATAGTATCTACAGATATGTAAGGGAGAATTATGTGCGGGTGTGTACAGACGTTATTGTGCGTGCTATCATACAGTGGTATGCAGGTGTATAAGTGGGTACAAGGTAGCTGGCCAAAAACACACTTGTGAGTAAAAGTCAAAAAGTTCTACTTTTAAGTGTACTTAAGTACTGAAAAGTAAAAGTACATTGTTTTTTTAAAGGGATAGACCAGGGGTCTCAAACTCATAGTGACACTCTGTATCAGCAAGTACTCAAAATATTAGTAATGCACCCTCTAATATCTAGACTGGATTACCCTGAATAATATCACAATATTAACCACAGCATAATGAGGATCTGACTGTCCATTCTTCTGATAGCAGGTATTTAATCAAAGATCCCCATTTTCTGGTGTTGCACAAGGACAGTATGGGTGTGGGGGGGTTCATTTTCCATTGATGGGGATTTGATTGGCTGTTTACCTGCGGCCACAGGGGTAAGAACGTTAATGTTAGTTCGGCCAGATAAACAATTAGGATATACTAATTAAAATGGTTGGACCTGTGAGATTTGTACTTTGTAGGTCTGCATTTTAAATGTAAGGAGTAAAAAGTATGACCTTTGTACAAGTACAATCCCCCAAAACAGTACTTAAGTATGGTAACGCACCCCTGGTTCTCAGAAGCTAATTTCAGTTGGTATCCTTAGAGATGTGAAAGATGAATCATACGTGGAGATCTGAATAAGAACGACCCCAAGGCTATTGAGCTTACCAACCTACTGAGCAGCGTTGAGCTAATACAACATGTAAATGAACCCACTCACCAACATGGTGACATCCTAGGTTTGATGATGGACATTGATAAAGTATCAGTAATCGAATTACCTATATCTGACCATCACTGTGTATTCTTCAATGCTAACTTAAACTTAACAGGGAAGCCAGCTGTAATATGTTTTGAAGACACAGAGGTCACAGTGTAGGTGTGGTGTTTTACACTACAGAGAATGGAAGACGAGCGGGCCGGTGAAGAAAGGCAGTGTTTTAAGGGTTAATTCTATTTTTCATTTGTTTAAGTGAGGGAGCCTATCTTATCAGACACAGGAATGAAAACAAGAAGCCACATAGGGACAAGAATGACAGGAGGATCACGAGTACGAGTGGCAAGAAAGAACTGTTTTTCTATGATTATCACAGAGTATATACACAGTCATTTGCATCAAAATATGAAGAACAGCATTATTCTTCACTAACAAATTACAGGACAATTTGCTTGCGTTATATCAACTGAGCTTTACAAAACTGTCATGGAAGGTGACTACTCTATTTCCTGTATTGGCCCTTTGATAATAATCCTGATAATAATTTACAGAAAGAAGAGATAGGTTGAAAACCTTATTGATGATTTATATATGAATATATAAGATAGAGATAGATAAGGTATATATATATATATATATATATATATATAGGGGGGGAGATGACCATTTGAGCGGTGGAAGAATAGTGGTCTAATAGCTATAACCCTAACCAGCAGAGGGGGGAGAATATGGGAGAGCAGCTTCAGGCATTAGATGTTATTTCAAGCATACGCTAAATACATTACATTGACCATAAAAGCATGCCGTGATAATGATTTAGACATGTAACTTTGTCCATGAGGCCCCAACTCTTTTTCATTGTGAGAAAGGGAACTGCACCCAGAAGACTGTCATACAGTCATCTGCATCAAAATGTGAAGAACTAGCATTATTCTTCAATAACAAAATAACTTCAATAAGGGCCAGCATTAGTCGTGATACAGACATGGACACGAGTAGCAAAAACCCTGCGGGAGCTTGCTTCTGAGTAATCAGACTATATTCACGGCCCTTTTGGTCGTTATTAAAAGAGTGATAGACAGGTCATTTGCCAATGAGAGATATCTGTGTTTTTTCAATGTATCATCGCGGGTTAGACGGTGGTGGAACCAGTGTTTTCAGAGGCAGGCCGCGTTAGCAGAGCAGAATGTTTTGAATTCCACAGCACATCAACAAGAGATAAGCTAGGCAGAGACAGCAGCGCGGAGAGGGGTTGGCCAGTAGAAACTGCGTTTTAATGTGGGTAAAGGTTAAGGCTGTTGTCATGGCAGCAGCACATGACAACCAGAAGGGGCCTGTCGTTGCTATGGCGAGATGAGACACAGTAAATAGGCGATAGCACAGAGAGCCATAGGGCTCCGAGGTCATCGGCAGGGTGGTAACATAAACAAGCTGATAAGATTGCCGGCACAGAGGAAATGTCAACAAACTTGAGCAGACAAAATGGCCGCCCGGAGCCACGAGGAGATAGGAGACAGGAACCAGATTCACACGTAAGCTAGAGTACTCTAGACTGAGTTTGGCCACCATCTAAGGGGGAAGTGGGGTAGTGCTGGAAAATGTCCATTGCCCATAGGGGAATAGTGATTCCAGGGCTCTACTACCATCTAGTGGCATAGATTGGGAAGGCAGGACCTGTTGAATTTCAGATTGGACGTCTAAGCTCGAACACTTTTCAGGTTTACTTTGTAGCACTTGTCCTTTTGTTTAGGTTACAGTTAAACACTGAGTCTATGTATTATTTTGCTTTTTCTACTTTGCAAGAGACAATGAAACTCTTTAAATGCACTCAACGAGTAGACATAATATACTATCAAGATGATCAAGATTGGTAAAGGATTCCAAGAAGGGTTGCAAGGTTAATTGATTGATCTAAAAAAGAAGAGGTGATGTTTTCAAGAATCGGGGGATTATTTGTATAGGAGCCATTGCGTTGTGAAATTGTTATTTGACTTCAAAGCAGAAGATGTTAACTGCAAAATATGTTAACTTGTACATTACCCACTGTCAGCCCACATCGAGTCACTGAGAATGTGTCATAATCAAACAGTTATATTACATAATATGGGAAGATATGTTCTTAGACATGCCTACCATTACATTTCTAGTGTAATATTCCGTTACTCCATTTTGTGATAAACCAGCTTACTGGCATAAAATCTCTAGCATGGCCTACAGGGAGCGTGTTTTGTCTGTGACAACTAACAACCAACTCTCATAACAAAATGCAGAGCTATTTGTCTTGGGTATATTAAGATGTTGTTTTTGGTGGTTTTTCTGTAGTTTTCTCAATATTGGTACGTCCCAGATGTATGAGAGGGGTGGGATGTGGGCTTCAATATTATATATATATATAGTTTGTTTTTGCCAACGAGACTCTTAGGGACATTTGTTTTTGTTGTCATGACTTAGGAAACTGCCCTGCTCATTGGAGCTGAGTTGAGGGTATAGTATAGAATGTCCTAACTTCAAACCTGAGTGGACACCTTTCTACTATTTTAGTGTGTAAAATGTTACCGGACAGCTTTTTATTTTTATTTATTTCTCTCTCTCTCTTTTTCTTTTGTGAGTTCTCGTTGGGCGTGTCTCTCTTCAGTATCCTGTGCCGGTCCAAATGCCCGCCGCTGCTGAAGAAGAGGAGAAGCTGAAACTGCAGGTGCTGGATCTACTGCTCCGCTACAGTTGCTCCAATCTAGGAGGCAGAGGGCCTATCAGCTGCCCAGCTAATCTACTGAACCGGGGTTCCACTCTGCAGTTACGGTTAAGACGCTGAGACAGTTCTCTTTGACCATCAGCCGGAGACAAAGATCTATGAGACGGTTTCCAGCAGGCCTGTTCCATCAGGGGAACAACCAAGGACCTGGGTGGGGGAACCAACTGCAGCTGACTACTGAGAAAAATTAGCTGACTATCTGCTCCAGATCTAGGAGGCAGAGGGCCTGTCAGCTAGTGAACGCATACACCCAGCTGATGGGACGCTAAGAACATCAACAGACAGCTGACCCCAGCCTGATAGTATCGGTGGTCTAGAGATAAAGATCTAAGAGACAGTTTCCAGCAGGTCTAAGCCATTCACCGGACAGGCTCCTTGCATCAGAGGGGAGGATCATCAGGACCGAGCCACGGCATACATGGATCAGAGGGGGGTGTTTGGACTGCGGGCAGGGGAAGGAGGAGAGACCGCTCCGGGATTCTTCACAAATGATAAATGAGGCAAGTTTTGAATCAAAACACATACAGATATTACAGTATTCCTCTCAGAAATATTAGGTACTGAACTTGGTTCAGAATAAAGATGTTTTTGAATGTGCTGTACATTGCAATGGTAAACTTGGGTTATGTGTGATTTCCCTGAGGCTATATTTCATTCTTTGTGAAGAGTCTGCAAGTTTTTGTTTTGTTTCTTGCTGTTAATCTGTTTTCGCTCTACTGAAAGAGTTTTGTGAGAATGTTTTTGTTTTGAATAAGTTTGTATGGGAAATGCTCTTTTTGGCGAAATACTCTCCTGTTTTTTTTGTGATTCTATTTTCCAGCTTGGTGGTTAGAGGAATATGGTGCAGCTGCTCCGGCCTTGACAAAGCCAGAGACTGGACACTGTACCCTTGAGTCCTTCGACCACCGTCTGGACATTTGCAAAGAGACACTAATGATGGTTGGCTGTTATGGCAACTTCTCTTCTGCACGGGACACAGGGTCAATCCAGAGGACCTTTTGTTTTTAGATAATAAAAATAGTTTTTGCTGAGTTATTATAATTTGTGTTATTTTTGGTTTAAGGATGATAATATTTTTTGTTGTCTTTATGAAGTGATAATGATTGTGATTAATTATCAGACGGGGGAGTTGTCGTGGAATATATTATCATGTCCTTATAGATCTGTGTTAAGATATCATGTTATACAGCGTAACTTTCAGTGTGACCAGCTTGACTGGTTAATGTGTGTATGTCTCTTTAAGAAGACTCCAACATCTCCCCAGCCATAACAAAATTGTTGTTGCTTCCAGTGACTGAGAACCATTTTTTTTACCTTCATCATCATATCTGATATTATGTTACGTCTGACAACTGTGTATTTAACATACGTCTGAACAGAACTCTGGGTCAGTCTATGGCCAGACGCTAATGTGTTAACATGTTGTCTCTGACTATAAACTGTCCTTTCATTGTGGCCACGGTGAAATAAACGTTCTTATTATTATTAATAATGACTCAGAATGATTTGTAAACGGCTCATCGTTTAGTCCTTTAATATTTCCCATTACAATACCCAATTTAAATCACCTGTACATAGTATATTACTATTGCACGTTACTGTAAAATCTGCACTCTGGTTGGATGGCAAACTTCTTTTCGTTGTACTGTACTTGTGCTGTATAATGGCAATAAATCTAATCTAATAAAATCTATTAATAATTGTCGTGGAAATATATTATCATGTTCTTATATATCTGTGTTGAGATATCATGTTATACAGCTTGACTTTCAGTATGACCAAGTTGACTGGTTAATGTGTGTATGTCTCTTTAAGATCACTCTGACATCCTACCAGTCATAACAAAGTTGTTGTTTGCTCCCAGTGACTGAGAACCATTTTTGTTTACCTTCGTCATCATATCTGATATATTATGTTATGTCTGACAACTGTGTATTTGGCATACAGTACGTGTGAACAGCGATCTGGGTCAGTCTTTGGCCAGACGCTAGTGGGTTAACATATATTGTCTCTGGCTGTAGACTGTCCTTTCAGACGTGGCCACGGTGAAATAAACTTTCTTCTTATTGTTAAATAAACTTTCTTCTTACTATTAATAATGACTCAGAATGATTTGTACACGGCTCATCGTTTAGTCCTTTAATATTTCCCATTACATAATCATCACGCTTATCCGGAAACATTTATATATTCTTTTTAACCCCAATCTCCTAGATGTGTGTTGTAGCGCTCAGAGACGTGTGAGTGACTCACCCCAGTCTTCTGACCAGCTTGGCAAACTCCAGCAGACAGGTGTCGGCTGGCAGCCTGAGCTGGCCCTCTGCCATGGCCAACTGGCAGTCTTCAAACGAGTAGTCTGTGATGGGCGCCCCGAGGGCTCTGAGGAACACAGGGAAGATACAGGTAAGAGATACAGGTAAGAGCAGATACAGGTAAGAGATACAGGTAAGAGATAAAGGTAAGAGATACAAATAAGAGATACAGGCAAGAGATACAGATAAGAGATACGGGTAAGAGATACAGATAAGATATACAGGTAAGAGATACAGGTAAGAGATACAGATAAGAGATACAGGTAAGAGATACAGGTAAGAGATACAGGTAAGAGATACAGGTAAGAGCAGATACAGGTAAGAGATACAGGTAAGAGCAGATACAGGTAAGATATACAGATACAGGTAAGAGATACAGGTAAGATATACAGATACAGGTAAGAGATACAGGTAAGATATACAGATACAGGTACGAGATACAGGTAAGAGATACAGGTAAGAGATACAGGTAAGATATACAGATACAGGTAAGAGATACAGGTAAGATATACAGGTAAGAGATACAGGTAAGATATACAGATGCAGGTAAGAGATACAGGTAAGATATACAGATACAGGTAAGAGATACAGGTAAGAGCATATACAGGTAAGAAATACAGATACAGGTAAGAGATACATGTAAGATATACAGGTAAGAGATACAGGTAAGATATACAGATACAGGTAAGAGATACAGGTAAGAGCATATACAGGTAAGAGATACAGATACAGGTAAGAGATACAGGTGAGAGATACAGATACAGGTAAGAGATACAGGTAAGAGATACAGATAAGAGCATACCGGTATACAGGTAAGAGATAGATACAGGTAAGAGATACAGATACAGGTAAGAGATACAGGTAAGAGCAGATACAGTGCACACCATGAGCTTGACGTGAGTGAGCACACCATAGAGAAATCGGCAGCAAATTAGCAGTCCATCCATGACACCTTTGATGTAAACACGTAAACAGACGGGGGGGGGGGGGGTAATTAAGAAGATGAATGTGGTCAGATC
This sequence comes from Notolepis coatsorum, assembly GCF_963971535.1. Classification (NCBI taxonomy): domain Eukaryota; kingdom Metazoa; phylum Chordata; class Actinopteri; order Aulopiformes; family Paralepididae; genus Notolepis; species Notolepis coatsorum. The sequence goes on from NC_140183.1 coordinate 65,926,973, forward strand.
TTCATGGCTGATATACGTGCATCGTTAAAGTGTTGACAGTCAGATATAGATTCAGGTTAGGAGTCTGGAAGGAGGCTTGTCTCTCTCTGGCCATGAGAAGTCAAGTCCCCCACAGTTTTGTGAGCTGTGCTTCTTAGGGCCCTTTCTCACTCACTGCTCTGTGTCGAATCAGACCTGGCTCGCATCAGAAAAGGGTGTGTCTGTCTGAGTGAGAACACTGTCCCCCGTCCCCGCCCCCCGCTGATTCGTCCCCGGGGGCGCTGAACCTGGACCACTGAAATAGGTGGTCTCAGGCGCGCACCCGTGGTCGACCAGTAGATCAATGACATTCAATATAATGCATATAATCGATGCAGCAATGTTACTAGTAAAAGCTAACTAGCGTTTAGCCGTTAGCTTAGCGCTATCGTTAAAACGCTCAAAAGCGGACTCTACAACACCATCCATTCGTGATAAAATGGGGTGGGTTATATTGACAAGGCTTGACAACAGAGGTTCAAATATAACTTCATATTTATTGGCCATTTGTTCATTTTATATCAGCATCCAGAGTCCGCAGTCGTGTTAAGACATTCCTGTTTACATTTTCGGTCGACCAGTAGATCAATGACATTCAATATAATCGATGCGAGCAATGTTACTAGTAAAAGGTTAAGCTAACTAGCGTTAGCCGTTAGCTTAGCGTTATTGTTAACCCTGCAAAACGATCAAAAGCGGACTCTACAACAGAGTTCCATTCGTGAGAAAAGGGGGGTGGGTTATATTGACAAGGCTTGACAACAGAGGTTCAAATATAACTTCATATTAGTTATTTGTTTCTTTATATCAGAATCCATTCTCTAGTCTCCGTGTTAACACTTCCTGTGTTTACATTTCGAGCGTGACATCATCGACTACGGCAAGCTTACAAGCTCAAAACGCAAACCGTAAACAAAACCCAGAGCGCACCCAGACTGAAGTGTGTACACAAACTAGAGGGGGGAGAGGGGGAGTTCGCATCAGATCTCGGAACGGGCAGAACGGAACGAAATAGAAACGAATAGGGTGAGGCTATGGTTAGACTAGTGTATTCCTGGCGTTTTTTTATACGTTTTTGACGACGTTTGATGTCCTATCTACACAGAAATGCGTTTTTTGGCGTTTTTTTGTGGATACGGCTGAAACGCAAAATTGTGTTTGCGTTTGGAGATACGCAAAAAAAACGCTTCGACAACAGCGTGTAGTCAGCACGCTAGCCGTTGTTGCGAAAACGCCCATGCGCAGTAGATACCATCTGCGTGCCCTTCCTGTGTACAGTGTGTGTGTTTGGGACAGAGCTCCGTGTCCCAAATAGCTTCAGCTACCATGTGTTGTCAAGTTATTGTTATAAGGACCCCAGTCCAAGCTACAACAGTCTGCATTCCCTTAACAATTGTTTGTATTGAGCCGTATTGTATTGTACCCATATGCAATATGTTAAATAAAGTTTACATCCATTCATTCTGCTAGCATTACCGATTGCATGAGCAGCTGGCTAACGTGAGCTATCAGGATTCAGACCCTGTTAGCTCAGAGTTCCTCTTTCAACTTAAGAAGCATTAAACAAAATGGCCCAGTCATCTATTCACCTTTGTTTAATACACACAGCGTTGTCTCTAATGTTATCTAACTACTGATAGCTCGCGATATCATCAGTTTTGATGCTGGCTAAGTAGCGTGAGCTAACGTTAGCTTCTAGCCACAATGCTATATTGTTATAATGGCATACTCCATTGACGTTAGCATGCAGCTAACAATGCTACAATGCTACCGATCGTTTTTTAGCCTAAACTATCCGCTCTTGGTGGTCACTTGTGTTGATGTTAGTTTTGTTTCATCAACAAATGACAGGCAGAACACACAGTGAATGTATCCGTTTTGTTTATTGCACTTTTATTAGGCTTTGCTGAAAAATTATTGCTGCATTGAGTAAAGCAAGATGGTGGCGCGGCATAGGCGCCTGCCTTATTGACATTTTCTTTTGCTGGAGCTTCCACCAGGAAGTGTATTGGCACATTCGTTCTGATTGGTTGAAATTGCCTTCATGTTTGCCACCTACTGCCACCTACTGCTTTGGCAGTGTACTACATCAGTGTGCTTGGCTGACAAAAACGAAAAAAAAAACGAAAGTGTGACTCGAGGCGCATGACGTCGCGGCGATACGCGGCGATACGTATAAGAAAACAATACGAAATGATACGAAAGGTGTAACCTCAGCCTGAGTGAGAAAGGGCCCTTAAGCTCTGTGGGGGGGGGGCTGTGGGGAGGGGTGGATAACAAAGGCTGGTCGGGTCAAGGAGGTGAGGGAGACACAAGGTGAGGTGTGAGGGAAGAGGAAGGGAGGGAAGGTGAACAGAGACCTCAGGGAAAAACCTCCACAGAGGCGATAAGAGCCTTGATCTCCTCAACAGTCAGAGATGGAAGTCACACAGAGAGATAATAAAAAAAATTTGTGCAGTGAAAGCTTGGGTCCAGATTATACCTTATACACTGTACTTAAATAAATAATGTTTGTTAGATATTCCATTGAAATAATGTTTTTAAATTGCAGGAAATTACAGTAAATGGCTCTTTATTGCACTTTTTTGCCTCCCGGAACGGGGGGGGGGGGGGGGGGGGGCACAGACCCCCTCTGGACCACCCCCTAGTTATGACCTAGTTGTCATTTATTAATAGGTGCACCATCTTGCTTGAAAGTCCTGGGGAAAAGCCCAGAGATTCCCAAAGTGTCTGTTGAACTGGATTGCAAACATAGAAATGAGAAAACAGAGTACATACCAGTATCTACAGTGATCTGTGAGCCATTACTGATCCTCAGCTGCAATACTGTATGGCAGGGCTGTACGCTAAGCTTCTTCACTAGGGGCACACTTGCCCCTAAATGAGAAATTTAGGGGCAAAGAATATTTTTTAGGGGCACATTTTTTAATAACTATTTTACCATTATAGTAGGGCTGGGCGATAAGGCCTCTAAATGATATCGCAATATTTTTTGGCCATATCACGATATATATATATCGCAATATTTTGACATTTCCTCTAAAGCACTTAAAAATGCTTGATTTAACCCTTTGATGCATACAGTCACGCCAATATGATGATTATAATAAGTCCCTGCAACATATGTTTGCATTATTAAACCATGAAGATGCTTTAAAAAAATAATTGAATGAAAATGTACTAAGAGTAGTCTACTGACACACTAATAAAAAAAATTATTTACATCTAACACCATTTATATAAAAACTCTTGGGTGCCTTTTTTTTGCACAGTACTGTGTTTTCTATCCACTTTAGCCAAACACACACACATATATGTATACGTATATATATATATATATATATATATATATATATATATATATATATATATATATATACACACACACTACTGTGAGAAAATAATAATCACACACAAAGGGATAATGGCTTATAGCAGACTTAATGATTTTAGAATATTTCAGATAATGAAATGAAATGTTTATATCATCAACTATCCAGTTAGTATTTATACTGTCTGTAACGTTTGGCTACTTTAAATCATTGAATGTAGAGAGAGAGCAAGAGAGAGAGAGAGAAAGGGGGCGAGAACGAACGAGAGAGCCAGCCCCCCCCCCGCCCCCCCCCCTCGGGTTTTGTTCTAGGTTCGCGTTTTGATCGTCTAAGCTGCCGTAGGTGATGATGTCACACTCGAATGTAAACAGGAAGAGTTTAACACACGGAGATGGAAACTGGATGATATACAGAAACGAATAACCAATAAATATGAAGTTATGTTTAAACTTCTGTTGTCAAGCGTTGTCAATATAACCCATCCCCTTTCCTCACGAATGGAACTAGTGTTGTGGAGTCCGCTTTGACCGTTTTCCAGGGTTAGCAGCTAACGCTAGTTAGCTTAGCATAGTCCTAATGGATACCTTGGTTAGCAGCTAATGTCCATTGCTCGTGTCAATTAAATTGCATGTTATTAAAGGTTATTAAAGGCTGGTCTGTCTAATGAAATTACAACCGCAACATTATGTCGCACTGTACAGCCCTGGTTGTAGGCTAATGTTTTTTTTTTTAAATGTATCCAATTTGTATGGATTAATTTAGGAGTGAAATGCAAATGAAGGGTTGAAATCACTACTCGCAAGCTTCATCATCATTAGGTGGCTTCTTCGTTCCGAAGGTTGCCTATCACTCTCCAACCCATTCTGTCCCCACTTCTTCTCTCCAACTCCGTGACTCCGCCTCTCACTCCACTCCAATCACAGACATCGTCTACCCAGCCTCTTCTTGGTCTTCCACTTCCTCTCTTTCCATCCACCTTCCCCATCACCACCTTCTTGAACATCTCCCCGCTGGATCCTCTCAGAACATGCCTGCACAACTCCATCTTTCTCTTTTTCAACCTCTCCAGCAGCTGTCCCCCTTGCATATCCGCTCTTCTCAGTACCTCCTCATTCTTGATCTTATCCTTCCATGTTATCTTCAGCATCTTCCTCAGTGTCCACATGTCCAAGCTTGCCCCCAAATATTATTTTCCACTGGCATGGGCCGGATTAAGGGGCAATTTGCGATCATCTCGTCGCAGGGTACAGCCCTGTATGGTATGTAACGCTATGCTAGCTACATATCACAGCTGGTCCAATGAACAGGCAGGGAGATGAACTTAAAAATCCCTGTCTGCTTTCTTGGACGCTGACATCTTGATTTGAAAAGCAAAATTCATTATTTTCACTCAAAGTCACATTCGATTCAACATGTCAGCGTCCAAATAGCAGACAGAGACTCTCTCTCTATGTTGGAGGTTTTGACAAATTGGGACCATTTCAACAACATCGAGTGACAAGTAAGCCGCCTTTGGCCCCGTAGTGGAAGCTAAGCTCGCAGGGGGGCGAGCTCAGAGCGCTGTCTCTCACGGTGTAGAAGAGAGAGGAAACAGGATGTGAGACAGTCCTTTAATGAGTAGTCAGTCAGCGCTGGGGACACTGTGAAACAGGCTAGATGTGATACAGATATACTGTAGAAACTAAAAGTTAACTGCTTATGAACTGCGGCATGAGGAAACGGAAATACAACTAACCTAATCTGCCTTACAAAGAGCAGAAACTAGGCCATGTGAGCAATGGCATTTAAAAGAATAACCTCTTAGGATGAGGTCAGTTTTTCCCTCATGGTCCAGACTTGTAAGTAAGAGGAATGCATTGTAAATGTTGGTATTTTCGTACACAATGGAAAATAAATAAAAGTCCTTATCCTTTAAAGAAAGCCAGGGCACTTAACATTTTATACAGTAGTTACTACAAATTTGACCATAAAAGAGAAGATAGTACTTGATGGAAAAAATAAACAGGGTGCTATGGAGATTACGTTTTATACTGCAAATCCTTTTCTCAGATATCTTTATGTGTAAAGAGTTCAATGTGAGTGTTGCTTTAAGACACAGGGAAGTCTAAAGTAGGCAGGCCAAATTCTGAACATTACTTTTGTCCCACAAAGGAGCTTCAGAGAATACGATATTCTATTCTGTCTATTTTGATGCAAGTGTTATAAAGCTACTGTGAATGCATCACATTAGGGTAAACAACACCAGAGAGAGTAAATGCAGAGTTGTACACTCTCAGGCCACGTATACGTGATTAGACGCATGCTTTTACTAGGGTTGTCACACAGAAGACGAAAGTCTTTCTCTGGTCTGCATCCCCTTAACAATTGTATGTATTGAGCTGTACTGTACTGTACCCATTCTGCAATCTGTTAATAAAGTTTTCAATCAATCAATCAATCAAAGAATGACAAAAGCTATTTGCTGACTAACATTCAAAGTAATAATAATAATAATAATGGCTAGAGCAGTCATAATAATAATAATAAAATATTCGATTTATATAGCACTTTCCTCAATCTCAAAGTCGCCTAGTGTTGTATTGTACTCCCATGTGACTGATTTGTAGGGGTGTAACCTTCACCACTCTGGTTCATATAACCTTCACCACTCTGGTTCATATTTATAACCTTCACCACTCTGGTTCATATTTATAACCTTCACCACTCTGGTTCATATTTATAACCTTCACCACTCTGGTTCATATTTATAACCTTCACCACCCTGGTTCATATTTATAACCTTCACCACCCTGGTTCATATTTATAACCTTCACCACCCTGGTTCATATTTATAACCTTCACCACTCTGGTTCATATTTATAACCTTCACCACTCTGGTTCATATTTATAACCTTCACCACCCTGGTTCATATTTATAACCTTCACCACTCTGGTTCATATTTATAACCTTCACCACTCTGGTTCATATAACCTTCACCACTCTGGTTCATATTTATAACCTTCACCACTCTGGTTCATATAACCTTCACCACTCTGGTTCATATTTATAACCTTCACCATCTGGTTCATATTTATAACCTTCACCACCCTGGTTCATATAACCTTCACCACTCTGGTTCATATTTATAACCTTCACCATCTGGTTCATATTTATAACCTTCACCACTCTGGTTCATATTTATAACCTTCACCACTCTGGTTCATATTTATAACCTTCACCATCTGGTTCATATTTATAACCTTCACCACTCTGGTTCATATAACCTTCACCACTCTGGTTCATATAACCTTCACCACTCTGGTTCATATAACCTTCACCACCCTGGTTCATATAACCTTCACCACCCTGGTTCATATTTATAACCTTCACCACCCTGGTTCATATAACCTTCACCACCCTGGTTCATATTTATAACCTTCACCACTCTGGTTCATATAACCTTCACCACCCTGGTTCATATTTATAACCTTCACCACTCTGGTTCATATAACCTTCACCACCCTGGTTCATATTTATAACCTTCACCACTCTGGTTCATATAACCTTCACCACCCTGGTTCAGAAACCTCATGTACTGATGCTACCAAGACCAGCTCCTACAGACCGTGTGCCTTTTGATACCTGTGATTTTTGCATTCTCTCAGGTATAGGAGAAAAGGTTTACACAGGATCTGATTCTAGACCAGCAGGGGTACATTTGGCTCCATCTCTAGATCTTTATTTTGTTTGTGATCACATTTTTATTCAGTTTCTTTTTTTGACATAACACAAATCACATGACAGAGACGTAGATCTTAACCCACGACACGTCTCTGACTCTGGGCACCAGGCAGACAGTGACTCACTTGGCCATGATGCGCCTAACGTTGATGGCGAAGAGCGCCGGGTTCCTCTTCTCCTCCTCTGAGGGCGTGTAGATGGGAAGGTACTGCAGAGACGAGACAACACAGTACATTCGTTTAAACTGGATTATTCAAAAGGGGATCTTTGGGGGACATTTATTTTACCTTTCTGCCAGAGCAAGAGAGAGAGACATACAGACAGAGGTACTATAGACAGAAAGACAGAGACATACAGACAGACAGATATACTGTAGACAGAAAGATAGAGACATACAGACAGACATATATACTGTAGTGTAGACAGAAAGATACAGACAGACAGACAGACACAGCTATACTGTAGTGTAGACAGAAAGATACAGACAGACAGACAGAGAGAGACAGACAGACAGACACAAAGAGAGAGACAGACATGTATACCGACAGACAGACATGTAGACCGACATGTAGACAGACAGACAAGACATGTAGACAGACATGTAGACAGTCAGACAGACAGAGATACTGTAGACAGAAAGAGACAGCGAGAGAAAAAGCTACCAAAGAACAGAGCTGAACAGATGTTCATAAACATCTTCAACACACACACACACACACACACACACACACACACACACACACACACACACACACACACACACACACACACACACACACACACACACACACACACACACACACACACACACACACACACACACACACACACACACACACACACACACACACACACACACACACACACACACACACAGTAAACAACACTCACCTCCATCTCAAACTCATTGTGTAGCTGGCAGAGCGTCAGCCACAAGATTTCAAACCTGGAACAAACAATGCAACATGAACAAGATAGAAATGCTGGCTTAGGTGGCTTACAGTACTTATGTACATACAATGCTTGCTTATTTGGATTTTAATGTGTGTTACGTGTCGAGTATTGGCGTCTACATTTTGTGATCGTGGGTGAGTCCGAAGTCAATAATAAACAATGTTAAGTAACTGAACAATAATGTTATAATCTATTCTAATAATGATTAAAAACACAAATATACCAGTATGACAAAGGCCTTACAAAATGTGCCCAACCATAAACACTGGAGGAAAGAACATATTACATCAAAGGAATGACCTTTACAGCATATTTAATGACACTTATTGTATTCAGTACAACTACCGCATAGGACTTTGACTCCTTGTATTGTGTGTATGTTTGCCTGTGCAGGTATATACACCTGAGTGTGTGTGTGTGTGTGTGTGTGTGTGTGTGTGTGTGTGTGCGCGCGCGCACAGTCAGCATGGCCTCTTGACATCGATTAGGTTGTAGTTCTGGTTTAGAATTTAAAGGTTTGATTGATTGAAAACTTTATTAACAGATTGCAGAATGGGTACAGTACAGTTCAATACATACAATTGTTAAGGGGATGCAGACCAGAGAAAGACTTTCGTCTTGTTTACATCAGGGTCCCCCATTTTCAATTCATCGTAACATATATGACATACAGATAGACAGTACTGCTACATTTATACATTTATGACATACCAGATTTGCAAATACAGTACTGTTTGTGATACAAAGAGTCCAGAAAAAAAGAGTATATACATTTGACGTAGAAACTGTACATTGGATTGGGTAGGTGGGGGGGGGGACTGTACACTGGAGGTGGTTGGGTGGGTGGGGGGGTTGGGTAGGAGTGGGGGGGGGGAGAGGTTGGGTAGGAGGGGTGGGTGGGGGACACTGTACAACTGTACAAACAAAACTGTACATTGGAATATTGACAAGACCATACTTGGTAATTTACTGTACATTGGAGGGGGTTGTGTTAGGACATTTACAGGGGCCAGTTTCGAATTGCAGTCTCCCGTAGGTGTTTTTTGAGAGTGTTTTTGAAAGTGGGTAGTGATTCACATTCCTTTACAGCTTTGGGTAGGGCGTTCCACATTGATGTGGCATAATTGCGAAACGTGTTTAGTCCCTTGTTTGAGCCGAATCTGGGTTTAACATGATTTGTGGAGCTCCCTCTGGTGTTGTGATCGTGGTATTCACTGACCTTTGGGAAGTATTTTGACATGTACATGGGTACCTTGGTCGTGTAGTGTATCTTGTAGACCAGGCCCATTGCAAGTTGCTGTACTCTGTCGTCTACTCTAAGCCATCCTAGGTTGTCAAAGTGGGCAGGGGTGAGGTGGGTTCTAGGAGTAAGGTCAAGCAGTAGTCTGACCAGTTTGTTTTGAGATGTTTGTAATTTTGTTTTTAGCGCCTTTGAGGTGCTTTGGTACCATGAGGTGCAAGCATAGTCGTAGGTAGACTCCTATTTACAAGTGTGTGAATGTGTGCACGCCTGTGCACGTGAATACTCTCTTGAGTGTGTGTGTGTGTGTGTGTGTACATTTTCTCCAGTCAGACAGCCACTGTATAGTTCTACGGTGCTCAGCTGGGAAGGCGGCCAAAAGCCCTCAAGAGAGCCACCACAACAACAACAAGACACCCAGTCACTGAGTCTGAGGAGAGTTGGTGAAGAGGGCTGGATAACGAGCCTCGTTCAGCCGGCGAGTCCCTTTCCAGCCCATCTGAGGTCTTAATGGTTGAGTTTTTGCACAGTCTACAAAAGCTTGAATTTAGTGAAAATTGTGGCCGATACCGATAACCGATATTAATATTGCTGTTCTGGCCGATACCGATATTTACCGATGTCGATATCTCTGTATAGAAAACACTTTTTTATGATAATCAAATAAAGAGCTATTTTCCAAAACGCATAATTTTTTTTTACTTTTGTAACTTATTTTCAGAAATGACTGATATTTTGAAACTATTTAAGGCCAAAACATGTAAAAAGAAGAAAAAAAAAGATTAATTTTTTTTTTTTAATATCGGCCCTATCTTGATATCGGACCGATACCGTTGTGTAAAAAAACTGCCATATCGGCCGATATTATATCGGCGGCCGATATATCGTGCATCACTACTTGTTTTCATTTCAAATGTACACTCGGCTGCTTTTGGTCGCAAAGAGTGTTTATCTTGTCATTATATTGGTCTAGCCCAGGACAGAAACTATACAGTCTGTACATCATATTGATAAACTAATGAACTACATGTTGCATCATATTGATAAACTACTGAACTACATGTTGTATCATATTGATAAACTAATGAACTACATGTTGCATCATATTGATAAACTAATGAACTACATGTTGTATCATATTGATAAACTAATGAACTACATGTTGCATCATATTGATAAACTAATGAACTACATGTTGCATCATATTGATAAACTAATGAACTACATGTTGTATCATATTGATAAACTACTGAACTACATGTTGTATCATATTGATAAACTAATGAACTACATGTTGCATCATATTGATAAACTAATGAACTACATGTTGCATCATATTGATAAACTAATGAACTACATGTTGTATCATATTGATAAACTAATGAACTACATGTTGTATCATATTGATAAACTAATGAACTACATGTTGCATCATATTGATAAACTAATGAACTACATGTTGTATCATATTGATAAACTAATTAACTACATGTTGCATCATATTGATAAACTAATGAACTACATGTTGTATCATATTGATAAACTAATTAACTACATGTTGCATCATATTGATAAACTAATGAACTACATGTTGCATCATATTGATAAACTAATGAACTACATGTTGCATCATATTGATAAACTAATGAACTACATGTTGTATCATATTGATAAACTAATGAACTACATGTTGCATCATATTGATAAACTAATGAACTACATGTTGTATCATATTGATAAACTAATGAACTACATGTTGCATCATATTGATAAACTAATGAACTACATGTTGCATCATATTGATAAACTAATGAACTACATGTTGTATCATATTGATAAACTAATGAACTACATGTTGTATCATATTGATAAACTAATGAACTACATGTTGCATCATATTGATAAACTAATGAACTACATGTTGTATCATATTGATAAACTAATTAACTACATGTTGCATCATATTGATAAACTAATGAACTACATGTTGCATCATATTGATAAACTAATGAACTACATGTTGCATCATATTGATAAACTAATGAACTACATGTTGCATCATATTGATAAACTAATGAACTACATGTTGTATCATATTGATAAACTAATGAACTACATGTTGTATCATATTGATAAACTACTGAACTACATGTTGCATCATATTGATAAACTAATGAACTACATGTTGTATCATATTGATAAACTAATGAACTACATGTTGTATCATATTGATAAACTAATGAACTACATGTTGTATCATATTGATAAACTAATGAACTACATGTTGTATCATATTGATAAACTACTGAACTACATGTTGCATCATATTGATAAACTACTGAACTACATGTTGCATCATATTGATAAACTAATGAACTACATGTTGCATCATATTGATAAACTAATGAACTACATGTTGTATCATATTGATAAACTAATGAACTACATGTTGTATCATATTGATAAACTACTGAACTACATGTTGTATCATTGATAAACTAATAAACTACATGTTGTATCATATTGATAAACTAATGAACTACATGTTGTATCATATTGATAAACTAATGAACTACATGTTGCATCATATTGATAAACTAATGAACTACATGTTGCATCATATTGATAAACTAATGAACTACACCTTGAGGTGTTAATATACTGGTTGGATGCCAAACTTATTTTCGTTGTACTGTACTTAAAATGACAATACATTTGAATCTAATCTAATCTGAATCTAATCCAAATCATACTGATGTGAACAAATGTAACGAAGGAGGACACGACGCAGGGTGAGAAATAAACAGCAAGGCTGTGGCTGCTAGGTTTATCTAAATAACATGTCCAGCTCCCACGGAGGGGAGGGGGGGGCACATAAACATTCTTCTATTGAGACGTGAACTACTCTGTATTTACACTCTAGACACCATGTCACCCGAGGGCCTCAGTGAGGACAGGGACCCATTGTTGTGACTCTCTAGAAGACCCTCTCCTTGGACTGCATTTATACATAGCACTTTTATCGCTTTTATCCAAAGTGTTTTACAACTTACACCGCACATTTCATCCATTCACTCACACATTCACACACCGACGGCGGAGGCGACCATGCGAGGTGCCGACCCGCTCGTCGGGAGCAGTTATGGGGTTAAGTGTCTCGCTGAAGGACACTACGACGCGCTGTCGGGGGAGGAGCCAGAATAGAACCGGGAACCTTCAGATTACCGGATGACCTGCTCTACCTCCTGAGCCACTGAGTCACCCTGAGACAGTGAAATAGTGTCTGAATGAATTTTAGAAAAGTGTCTGATGAATTTCGAATCATTTTGTATTCTGCCCTGGGATCCACGTCATATTGTAGTAAACACCGTCAGATATTATCAAAGAAGCAGTGTGAAGAATTAACATGTTTTCTCCAATGACATCAAGGCCACCTAATCATCCCTTCCCCTTAATTGGCTGATATCAATCCCTGTCTCCTGAGCCGTTCAGCCATTGTGTAGTGTGATGTGTGCCTGGTGCCAGTGTATGGCAGCCATTGAGCCTGCGTGGCCCAAGGTTGGGTGCTACCAGTGGTGGTGAAGGAGGCGATTGCCACCCTACATTGTGGGGAGCATTTTGAGTGTCTAGAAAAGCGCTATATAAATGTAATGAATTATTATTATTAACAAATATGTACTCACGCTCCGGGGCCCTGCCACGTCCATGTGATGGTGTCCTGTAGAGACAGACAGAAGGAGAACAAGCAAAGTGAATGTAGACTATTTCTGCTAGATCTAGACTTACGGCTGCGTTTATTCTACCGACGTTAACGGTAACGCTCGTTGCTTCGGGAGACACCATTACCGGTATGCCAGAGGTGGCCTGTATTTCATGTCATCAACTACTGGAACCAATCAGGGGCTGGGGTTCCACTGGGGTCAGAACAGCAGTTAGAACGCAGTACCTGATTCCAGGTTAAACAATACAGGTGCTGCAGACTGGCTTCCAATACAGGTGGTGCTCTAAGGGTCAATATTAGTAATTGAGGAAGATATTGACCCAAGATATCGCAAAGGGCACAGGAAACCAGATCTGAATGTCACAGGCTATAATTACTTTGCATTCACCTCGAGCAGCAGCATAGAATTATGTAACAGCAGCAGGTTCAAAGTAGCAAAATATTGCGTCAGGTGACAACCTTGAACCTCCAAAAAGTCACATTTTCAAAAATGAAGAAAAACAGTCTAATTTTCACACAACCAAATCATACAATGTATTTTGAATGAGTCATGGCATCATGAAAAGTACTATGCACGCAAAGGTTTAGATTTGCAAATCAAAAGGCATAATTTTGGCGAGGTTCACATGCAACAGCAGCCATACTATTACGCCCCAATATTAGCATTTGATCACAGTTACTAACATGGGCAGCGGAATGCATTTCGAATGGGTAGGGCCAAAAATGACGTGATGTAAAACATTATAAAATAGGACATACAGTTTTAGAAAAAAAGGCATCTTGTTTTAGAGCATACATAGTGCACAAAGCATAGATGTTTATGACCATCATTAAGCCTATTGAATTGGCAGACCTATTCATGGTCATTATTATACAACAGTTAGTTGCGACCATGCATTGTGATTGGTCGAGAGCGTTCTAAACAGTGAGTATATTCATGATACACTCACGGTTAAAACACCATGAATATACCACTGCGCTGGCTTTAGAATGTTGTAGGGATGTCCCCGACTAAGGATTTGGATGGTCGACTAGGATTGGCCAAAATTTGCCATTAGTAGACTATTGGTCGACTTAAAAAAAAAAAAAAAAAAAAAAAAAAAAGTATAATATTTTTAAACTTTTTTTTTTATCATTCCATTTGGGCTGTGGGGGGTGCTTAATGTCTGAAGGCTTCTTGTCCTCTGCAAAAGCATGCAATTGGTCCACTGATGGATACATCTTGATATTTGTCTAGTCTAGTGTGTTCATTAGATGGGTGAAATCCTCTTTCAGTGACTCTGTGCCTGTTTGCATAGGCAGTTAGCCTCTGGTATGCGTGCCATTAGCGTTAGCCACGCTTCTAGGTCTCTTTTCTTTTGGAAAGAATGATACAAATAAAAATAAAATATATATATATATATTAATACCTTTTTTAATTTTTTTTTATATTATATTCGATTAAGAGGTTGGCCAGTCGACTACGGCTCCTTTCGACCGATTAGTCGACTAATCGATTAATAGGGGTCAGCCCTAGAATGTTGTATAAAGTTTCAACTGCCATTCATCAAACGGAAACTTGTCAACATGACCTATACTCCACGGACAACATTATGTTTGATTTAACGTACCCGTTAACCATAAACGAGTGGATAGATATAGAGGGCGGGCCTACATCTAACGGTATGCATAAAAACAGCATTATTATTAGTAGGGGCGGTCGGATTTTGCGGAGTGGAGATTGCGCTTGTCACCAATGCAAGAGGCTGCGGTCTCGACTCCCGGAGTCAGCATTGCCCTGCGGCTTGGGCCGATCGTCATACTAACTCGTTTGGCTGAGTTAGCGGGAGGGAAGTCGAGGGTGATAATCTGGCGTGAAATGGTGAAGGCAGCGTGACCTCCCACGCGTTACGCTTCACCCAATGAGTCCTCGCTGCCAGGTGAAAAAAGAGCCACTGGCTGTCTCCACATGTGTCGAAGGAAGCATGTGGTGGACTTCAGGGTTCCCTTGTACCGACCAGTAGGAGGAACATGCACACAAACAACCAGGTAGGGGAGGGGGGGAATTGGCATAACGACTAAATTGGGATGGGGAGAAAAATAGAAAAATCAGGCGGAGAAAAAGAGGATTAAAAAAATATATATAAAAAAACTGCATTGTTACAAAGGGTCAGATTAAACCGAATATATATATTTATTGCCTGAGATCCCATGTATAATATTTGTATACCGTTTGATATCCCTTGTGTATTCTTTGTACATATATACGGAATATCCCTTTACCTGGTACAGGACAGACCATAATATTCGTTCTCCTATTGGAAGCGATCCCCTGGCGCCAGTGACTTACCCCCCTAGAGCTGACTTGAAAGGTGCCGACGAACATGTCCCAACTAGCCCCGGTTCCTCGTAGGAATACGGCTACCGAAATACGAATGGTACTATTTGTTCACCGTACATATAAATAGGGCGCAAGAAATGTAGAATTCCTCTTAGTCCCTTGTCCCGTTCAGTCTCGTTCAGTTCCAGTTATCCAAGTGACGTCTCTCCCCACTACGCAACGTGGGCAGAGTAGGGCTCGCATCGCCCCAAGATAGAGTCTCGTGTTATCCTAATACGTCTGTTTAACGTATCGTTCGCTATTTATTAGTAAACCTTCATTACGAGTCAAAGACCACGTGAAGTGGGTAATTGTGCGTCTACATAGAGCATTTATTGCCGCGTACTAATAGGATAGTAACGTCAAGTTCAACCGTGCACTACCGCGCACCACGGAGGATATCTACACCGGACCAGTAGAGCCACTTTCCGGCAAGGATTATTATTCTTCATTGCTTTGACCAAGCTGCTGGAGCAGAGAACCGCCTACCCCACTGCTACTGTGGGATCTACACCTGCCCGTGAGACCATCACTCGAGCCCGTCTCTGTCGTACCAGAGGCTCCACGGCTTTCATCTGCACGGCGCGCGCCCTGGGACCAGGCTGCCTTACCCCGCTGACACAGGGGTGATATCGCCTCCGTGGACCCTTGACTTTCATAGAGCATTGCCCCCCCCTGCTGGCTTACAACCGGTAGTACACCCCTTCCCAGAATATCCCTAGATCTAATTACTTAATATTCATTATTGATTTGCCTGCACATTCTTTGCCTTATAAGCGCATCCAAAGTGACCAAAATAATGTAATATCATATTCTTAATGTAATAAATATTCTAAACAAGTATTTGTGTGGAAACCCTGTTATTGTGGAAGTGTTGTCATCTAATATACCTTTGTACGGTATTGGCCAGTAATGTACAAGACGGTAGTAGTTCAATGATACTAATACTTGATTAATACAGTCAGGGAATTGTACCCCTCAGTTACAATTGGTCCTTCGAGCCGGAGATAATAATTAGCGTAATATTAATATAATATTAATATTGACATGGCCGATGACGAACACTCCACAAACGGTTCTCCTAAGCTAGATCGCCCGCAGCGCAGACGGCAGCCACCTCCCTATCTAGAGGCATACTCTGTCAGTCCAATACCTAGCTTTAAAGGGAAGTTAAACGCGGAAAAGGTAGAAAGTAAAATTATGTCCGACCCTAACAACCAGGCTACCCCGCCAACAGAGGCCCTAGTGGGTTCTAATGTAACTGACCAAGCTCACGGTGGGGACCAGGAGGGAACTGACACGACTTTACCCCCAGACAATACCGAAGAAATAGTCCCCGATCAGCTCCGGGAGGAAGACAACCCTAAAGAGACGCGCACCCAGGAGACGGATCTCCTCGGTACGCAACAGGAGAACGGATCTCCAACAAGTACTGCCGGGAGCCGATCGCCCCGAACGGCGTCTTCCCCCAGCGAGGCGGACAAGATGCTGGCGCAAGCACTCATCGCCACCCTGGCAGCCTCCACCGAACGCGATCGACTTCAAGCGCAACAGACGTGCGAGCGCGAACATTTTGCAGGCGAGCGAGAGCGCTTCCAGGCGCAACAAAGGAGTGAAGACGACCGAATAAGACTGGAGACCAGACGCCTCCAGACAGAAGAGAACATTGAGAGAAGCCGCGCCGACGTCGCAAATGCACAGCTCCACGCCGCCCATGCCAGCGCCAATGCCCAGCGCGACGTCGCCAACGCACAGCGCGACGCTGCCCAGGCCAGCGCCAATGCGCAGCGCGACATCGCCAATGCCCAGCGCGAAGCCGCGCGCGACGCAGCCCATGCCCGGCGCGAGGCAGAGCGCGACCGGCTGCAGGCGGAGCTGATGGACAAACTGGTTGCCATGGCGACACCCCCTCACTCCGCACGGAGCTCCCAGAGATCGTCAAGACATGGGTCTAGGACACATTCCCCTACCCGACGAAGCGACCCGGGACCCCGCCTACAGGAGGATCCTGTCCACGTCTCCGAACCCCCTCCCCGGCCGGTCCATACGAGACCCAGCAACCGGGAAGAACCGGACTACGCCGAGAGACTGAACAGAAGACTCCAGGTCCTAGCAGAGGGAGAGGAGGAGGAGGAGGAGGAGTGTCAAGCCGACCAGCAGCAACGTACTCTGGCCCAGGAGGCCCAGTACAGCCCCGACCAGCAGCAACGTACTCAGGACCAGGAGGTCCAGTACAGCCCAGAAGTCAGCCCCGAGGCCCTGCGCTACAAACCCCCGACTCAACTCACGGGTGAGTTTGACGCACCGTCAGCCCCGAGGAACAGCACCTGGGTACCCGACCTTCGGTACCCACCAAGTACCAGCCCAAGACGACACGCAAGAGGAGACTCGCCGAGGAGGCCTCTCCCCCAACGCTCACCGATGTGCCAGTCATCCATGACATCATACATTGGCACACCGACGTTTCAAGACTTCACCCATGAGAATCGAGCACAGTATACGGAGCTCCGGATGTGCTTAGAGACAATGATGGTGGATGTCGCTGATGAACGCCACAAGTATGCAATATTACTGCAGCACCTGAAAGTGCCCCGGGCGCACAATATAGCGCTAGCCTATGCCACCTCTACGACCCCATACACCGCGGCTCTAGCAGCGCTGGACCAGAGATATGGACGTATATGGGATTATGTAATAGAAGAGATAAGGCATATTGACCGCTTACCCCCAGCAACAGACAATCGCTCACTAGACGACCTGTCTATAAAAGTACAGTCCCTGGTAGGGATGCTGGGAGCGCAACGAGAAAAGGGTATGCACGAGCTATACGCCAACTCTAACGTCGAGAGGATTTTAGAGGAGCTGCCGCCCGCCAGACAGGAGCGCTTCAGGCGGCAAAGAGACCACCGTGATCCTAACGGTCCAGAACCATCCCTCCCAGACTTGGCCGACTTCCTGGCGAGAGAAGTCAGCAGCCTACGATTGGATACGTTCGTGCGGAGCACACCAAGCTCCAGAGAGGGACCTAGGAGAGTAAACGATGGCCGAAGATCGGTGACTGTTATGCACCAAGCCGAATCAGTACCGCAGCACCAGAACCACAACACCCCCTCGACGAAAGAGGACCAATGGAAGATTGAGTGCCAGTACTGTGAGGGAGACCATCGGCTCTATCAGTGCGAAGATTTCAAGAAGCTGACCACGGATGATGTGAGCCAGTGGGTCAAGGACCACCGCCGCTGCTTCCGCTGCGCGCGCAGCCACCTAGCAGCTGAGTGCCGCTTGAAAAGGAAGTGCAGCAGGTGCGGTGGCACCCACCTGGAGGTCCTGCATGACATCAACAAGCGTCAGCCAGGACAACCGAGTGGGCCCGTCGCGGTAATGTACCATGCCGAGGCGGTGGCACCAGAACCAAAGTTCCACCAGACCGCTCCCTGGTGTCCCGACTGCTACGGCAGACACTGGGAGTCAAGGTGCGACTCGTACCATATAGAGTCTACGTCACCACCCACAGGAGTGCTCCACATTGACCAGCACAGCGGGACCCCCCGTGTGCTCCTCAAAGTGGTCAGAGTGCTCCTGAGCCACGAGGACAAGGTCCTGGACACTTACGCCGTCCTGGACGATGGGTCCGAAAAGACTCTCCTCCTCGCTTCCGCAGCAGCCCAGTTGGGCCTGCGAGGTGTCAAAGATACGATGACCATACGCACCATCAGAAGGGACCAGAAGACCATAAAGGGTGAAAAGGTCTCCTTCGAGATAGCAGCGGTGGACAAGCCCGAGAAGCAGTATAGTATAAGTAACGTCTTCACCAGCCACGACATAGGCCTGTCGCAGTACACCTACCCCATCCCACAGCTGATGGCTAAGTATGGGCACCTACGTCAACTACCTATACCGCTTATCGACGGCGCCACACCGACCCTGCTCATCGGCTCCGACCACGCGGACCTCATTCTCCCAATTGAGGCGGCCCACGTCGGACCCAAAGGATGCCCGGTCGCGGTTCAGACCCGACTGGGATGGCCGCTCCAAGGCCCCCTCTACGGACTTGACAGTCAACCCACGTCTACAAGCTGCCTACACACAGAGGCGAGCGACACCGGCCTCTCCCCCGTACAGCAGAGGCTATTGACATTAAGCGAGAGGCCCGTGAGAGGACCGTGGGTACCAGAAGGAGTTCGGAACTCCACCCCCCTCAGCTGCGCTTCAGACGTAGCTGACCTCGAACCCAGCACCCCAAGCGACTCCTTGACGGGGCGGCCGGGACCGGCCCCTCCTCACACGGGGTACAGAGCGAACAAGAGAAACAGACGGAGGAGGAGAAAGCACAGCCAAGCACAGATCAAAGCAGTCTCAGGCCCGCTTCCTCCTAAGCCCCCCTTCATCCCGTCCAGTCGTCATGACCATAGACCAGTCACCACCCCGAGCTGCGTGGCCGGCCGGCCGCGTAAGCAAAGTGACCACTGGTGCCGACGGAAAGGTCAGAGTGGCAGAAGTGCTCGGCCAAGGGCGGATCTACAACCGACCCGTGGCGAGGCTGATAGAGTCGCCAAGGCTCCCCGACTCGCCTAATGACGACCATGACCCCTGACTTTGTGAACTGCCCGACCCCTCACAGACATTGAGTAGTGGACAGTGCGGTTAATCTGTCTCTGCTTAGCTAATTAGGTGGGACTAATTAGGGGGCGGCTGTTACAAAGGGTCAGATTAAACCGAATATATATATTTATTGCCTGAGATCCCATGTATAATATTTGTATATCGTTTGATATCCCTTGTGTATTCTTTGTACATATATACGGAATATCCCTTTACCTGGTACAGGACAGACCATAATATTCGTTCTCCTATTGGAAGCGATCCCCTGGCGCCAGTGACTTACCCCCCTAGAGCTGACTTGAAAGGTGCCGACGAACATGTCCCAACTAGCCCCGGTTCCGCGTAGGAATACGGCTACCGAAATACGAATGGTACTATTTGTTCACCGTACATATAAATAGGGCGCAAGAAATGTAGAATTCCTCTTAGTCCCTTGTCCCGTTCAGTCTCGTTCAGTTCCAGTTATCCAAGTGACGTCTCTCCCCACTACGCAACGTGGGCAGAGTAGGGCTCGCATCGCCCCAAGATAGAGTCTCGTGTTATCCTAATACGTCTGTTTAACGTATCGTTCGCTATTTATTAGTAAACCTTCATTACGAGTCAAAGACCACGTGAAGTGGGTAATTGTGCGTCTACATAGAGCATTTATTGCCGCGTACTAATAGGATAGTAACGTCAAGTTCAACCGTGCACTACCGCGCACCACGGAGGATATCTACACCGGACCAGTAGAGCCACTTTCCGGCAAGGATTATTATTCTTCATTGCTTTGACCAAGCTGCTGGAGCAGAGAACCGCCTACCCCACTGCTACTGTGGGATCTACACCTGCCCGTGAGACCATCACTCGAGCCCGTCTCTGTCGTACCAGAGGCTCCACGGCTTTCATCTGCACGGCGCGCGCCCTGGGACCAGGCTGCCTTACCCCGCTGACACAGGGGTGATATCGCCTCCGTGGACCCTTGACTTTCATAGAGCATTGCCCCCCCCTGCTGGCTTACAACCGGTAGTACACCCCTTCCCAGAATATCCCTAGATCTAATTACTTAATATTCATTATTGATTTGCCTGCACATTCTTTGCCTTATAAGCGCATCCAAAGTGACCAAAATAATGTAATATCATATTCTTAATGTAATAAATATTCTAAACTAGTATTTGCGTGGAAACCCTGTTATTGTGGAAGTGTTGTCATCTAATATACCTTTGTACGGTATTGGCCAGTAATGTACAAGACGGTAGTAGTTCAATGATACTAATACTTGATTAATACAGTCAGGGAATTGTACCCCTCAGTTACATGCATCATTAGACATGCCAATCCAACGAAAGACGCACTGGAGAAAAGCACAAGGAGGTCAACACCACCAAGTCGACGGCCTGGGCATTGAACTGTCCAAGGTGCTGATCCCGCAAGGCGCTGATGACTTTCTCTGACTTTCGCAAGACATCTTTAGGAACACATTTTCTACACCAAGTTCACTGAAATCGATATGAAAGACCCTAGAATTGTCTGTATTCATCCTATATTTTCCCCAACGGTACAACCTGCTGTATAAAAGCAATAATACACGAGGGAGCCGTGGGATGTCATGAATATTGCCACGCTGTGATGTGACGTGAGCCACGCCCTACTGGCCATACCGGTTCCGCGGCCTATGGTTACTAAGATCTCTCTTCTGTATTAATCTAAGCTATTCCCGCTTTTGTTACATCCCGTCTGACATCCGCTAAGAAAAGCTGAACAAAGAAGGAGCCGTGTCTCCCATCAGCTCAGAATGAAGAGGCAGACCTGCTCCTCGTCAAATACTGAAACAGAAAGTGGTTGCGTGACACAGGAACAGAAATCTGATGGAACATTTAAGGAACACGGACAGTGCCGGTTAGCCTTCGGGAGAGGCGTTAGTTGGACAATGCCTAGGCTAACCGGCACTGTCCGCTTCCATTCATTGTGCTAAGCTAGGCTAACGTGCAGCCAGATAGCTTTCTACTGAACGCACAGGAAAGAGGAAACTGGTATCCATCTTCTCGTCTCTCTCTGGAGAAGGCGGTAAGCTAATTTCCCCAAATGTTGGCGTGTTCCTTTAATTGTGCCTTCTCAGAGCCGTCTAAAACGGTATAACATGAAGGAGAGTTAGTGAGTCTGTACACAACCAGAGTAAAGACGACATACTGTCCCAGACCAAGTCATCCAGGAAGCACCAGGGGTGTTCGGATCCGACGTTATACACGTTTTACACGACTTAAATTAATCAAAACGTCGACGTGAACAGCCCTTGTGTGGTGCGCCGTGTCACTCTGCTCTTGGGACAGGAAAGCACATGTTTAGAGACACGTGAAAAGACAGAGACATGTGTCACCAGGAGGACAAACGGTCGTCTTCTCTAAGTGCTGCCAGAGAACGCTTTCCATTTCCTGTTCACAACAACATCATCATCAGCTGAATTCTGGGGTTCAGAGTGAGAACGGGGACAATTGCTAACGTAAGCTGAGCAACACTGTTTCTCCTAATGTTACAGTCACTCAGCAGTGAGAACAGGGACAACCACTAACGTAAGCTGAGCAACACTGTTTCTCCTAACGTTACAGTCACTCTCAGCAGTGAGAACAGGGACAACCACTAAGCTGAGCAACACTGTTTCTCCTAATGTTACAGTCACTCAGCAGTGAGAACAGGGACAACCACTAACGTAAGCTGAGCAACACTGTTTCTCCTAACGTTACAGTCACTCTCAGCAGTGAGAACAGGGACAACCACTAACGTAAGCTGAGCAACACTGTTTCTCCTAACGTTACAGTCACTCTCAGCAGTGAGAACAGGGACAACCGCTAAGCTGAGCAACACTGTTTCTCCTAACGTTACAGTCACTCAGCAGTGGCAGGACACATGCAACAGCCTAACATGCAAAGATGGCTAAATAATATTTATTTGTTTGTTTATTAGTCAGGGACAATGCAAAAGAAAACATAGCAGCAAGTTACAATAACAAGATACAGATGCATTGCATGTTAGGATTTCTAGCCAAGGCTAATTTGCAACCCCTGTCCCTGGTTAGGCTGTTCTACTTAAACGTGGTACATTAGTTCAAATGAGCACATAATTAATAGTAACATTCTTTACATGGTCATACAATAATTACATCACAGTTCAGAGTTTTTATTTGCCACATGGAATCATACAATCATAGTTTCTTCATTACACAATCATAAATAGTCATTCCATGGACAAAAGGAGCAGGAAGAAGAATAAATCTTATAGTTACCTGCCCCTTATTCCTAAACTAACAAGTATTTACTTAATGGTCGGCGTACAACCTAATTTACACAAATAATAATTTATACCATTATAAAAGAAACACACAATCCACAGTTAAACAAGAACAAATTAAATAATAATAATAATAATAATAATAATGATAGAATAAAAGAAAGAGAAAAAAATAAAATAAAAGATCTCACTATTCAGATCACATTTGAACGGTGGAACGGACTTCCCACCACAGTCAAGACAGCTGAACCCTGCCCAATCCTCTGCCGTCAACAAAAAATAACACTTTTAATTAGGGATGTTCGATATTGGCTTTTTTTTTTTTTTACCGGTATACGATATACCGATATTGTCCAACTCTTAATTTCCGATACCGATATATGCAGGGTTTCCCCCCCCCCAAAAACGGAATAATTTCAGGTAATTAACATTACATATCTCTTGTCATGGAATTAACACAACATTATGCAGACTTTTGACAATAAATAAAATAAGAATTTGTTCTTACTTGCTTGCCTGGGTAAATAAAGGTTAAATAATATATATATTTTTTATTTATTGGAAAACTGATACCGATCATTTCCGATATTACATTTTAATGCCAATATCGGTAGGCCGATAATATCGGACATCTCTACTTTTAATCAATTACATTTTTTTTAAAAAGAAGTAATTATATAATAAATTATAATAACCTTCTTACTGTCTTTACTACCATGTGATATGTACATACTGCTATCTATGTACTAGGCCTATACTATTACCTACTATGTACTATGTCTATACCACTATCTATGTACTAGGCCTATACTATTACCTACTATGTCTATACTACTATCTACTGTATGTACTAGGCCTATAATACTACCTACTATGTACTATGTCTATACTACTATCTATGTACTAGGCCTATACTATTACCTACGATGTACTATGTCTATACTACTATCTATGTACTAGGCCTATACTATTACCTACTATGTACTATGCTACTATGTCTATACTACTATGCATTCAAAGCGAGACACCCAAATTCGGCACTGCTAGACCACTGACCCTTAGCCGCCAGAGGTGCACCCCTCCTGCTGACTTGTACACACAATTTGTAAGTGGCTTTGGATAAAAGCTAAATGACTAAATGTAAAATGTAAATGAAGGGAGGGAGGGAGGGATATACGGTTGGATGAAGAGATAAGAGGGACAGATAGACATTAAGTGCACTAGTGTCCATGAGGAGGGAGAGAAAATAAATGGGAGGATAGACTTTATTAGAGCTGGAGGAACAGGGAGAAGAGAAGAGAGAGAGAAGGAGGGATGGGAAGAGGAGAAAGAGAGATAGAGAAAGAGGGAGGAAGAGGGGGATTAAGAGGGAGGGGGGAAGAGAGGGATATGTGGAGGAAGAGGGAGGGGGAGAGAGGGAGGGGGATAAGAGAAAGAGAGAAGGAGAGAGAGGGAGGGAAAGAGGAGAAAGAGGGATGAAGAGGGAGGGGAGAGGAGAAAGAGAGAGAGAAAGAGAGAGGGAGGAAGAGGGGGATGAAGAGGGAGGGGGAGATGAGAAAGAGAGGGATAGGGGGAGGAAGAGGGAGGGGGAGAGAGGGAGCGAGCAAGAGAGAGAGGAGAAGGGAGTTTCTTACCATTTTATTTGGGTAGCGAATCACCACGGGCTGCACTGGGACGGCTGGGATGAACGCCCCTAGAAGTGGAGAACATGTGATACAACAGGTGACTTCCAGCCAGGCCACCTGAAAACATGTTATACAACAGGTGACTTCCAGCCAGGCCACCTGAAAACATGTTATACAACAGGTGACTTCCAGCCAGGCCACCTGATTGCAACCCGACTGTCCAACTGTGCATCATAAGCCCTGTAGAGCCCCACCCTAGTTGGACTTTAGGAAACATGTAACCGATCACTGACAACTAGCGTGGTAACCGGAGAGATAGTAAAGCCATCTTTATTTTGCTTTCTATTATTGTTATTCTTACATATCTACATTACTTTAAGAAAACATTTGAGATGGCACAGATGCATTGAGAGAGATAGTAAGCCATCTTTATTGCTGTTGTGGAATATTCTAAATGGGCCCAGACAGTAAGCTGTAGAAATTCAGACGAATCAATTTGTATATATGAAAATATAGAACATAGTTTATTTCTGTTTCCATGGCCATAGAAAAAGTTTATCATCAGAGACACACAAGCATCTGACCAGAAAGTGACAAAGAGCTCTTGGTCAGACATATATTAAATACATAATCGACATGACATATAAGGGACATAAGATACCAACTTAATAATAAAGATGAGAAGAATGAAAACAAAAGACAGGTCTAGGGGCTTTGTTATGTCTTCACACACAAACTGGAGTCCAGGCCAAATGTCATATCTCCTCAACCTTGGTCGTTGCCATAAGAACACTGTTAAGACTGTCGCCTAGTGTATTTGCCTAGTGAGACTAGTTAAAGCTTTGTACAGAGAAATGTGTATTTAACACAGAACTATATCATTATTTTCCTATCACAATTGCTTTCTATTATTGTTATTCTTACATATCTACATTACTTTAAGTACATATTTCAGATGGCACAGATGCATTGAGCTAGTAAGTCATCTTTATTGCCTTGTATTATTGTTATTCTTACATATCTACATTACTTTAACTCTTTTCGTGCCACTCACGAGATTTCTCGTGTTTTTTTATAGGTGGTTGAAAGCCACTCACGAGATTTCTCTGATTTTTTTTTGTTTTTGCGATCTGAAATCATATTGCATCACCCGAGCCTACCCGAGTATAGCCGAGCGGCGCCGGCGATCATTGTGGAAAAAAGCGCCCCCTGTCGTCTCCCAGATGACATAAGTGATTTTGGAATGGACTCAATGAAAATTAATGGGGAAAAAAATCCGGTACTCCACATTTTCCAGTCCACTGATCCAGCCGGGGTTACCACAGTTCATTCTGGAACCTCAGATCCCCGCTGATCATGGAGTTCTACTGTATCGCGTTGGATCCATACACGTATCGATTTTTTCGAATGGTGATCAGGAATTGGAATATACCAGTTGGATACCATCTGATGTCAGGTAAGGACTCTATGTTATCAGTGTTAGGATAATCAGAGTAAGTTTGATGAAGTTATAAGCTGTTTTGTGAAATGTCTTCTTTCGGTTTCACTGTAAAAGTCCATGAGGAAATCAACGGGGCGATTATCCGTGCGCGGCTCGAATGTGCTTGCGTGCACGTATAATATTGATCATCTAGCGTTTATTTGAAAACGATTCATAAAAAGGCCGACGAATATCAACATTGTGGAATATTCCAGTAAAAGGCGATTTTCATAGAATGCTCCAGAATGGGCTGGTTTTTATCTGAAAACGGGTGCTTTTCTAAATGCTCTGAAACGGAAATGCAGCGATAAAAAAACAATCTGCCTTGACAGCACTGACTGGAAAATAGTCTTTGATAATGCGATGGGCAGATTAGACACATAGCCATAATTTAAAACATAGATTAGGCGATATTAACGTTAACATTGGCGCCGATGGTGGCATTCAGCCGGTAAAAAGGAAAACCCGGCGTGGCGCTCAAAGTGTTAAGAGAACATTTGAGATGGCACAGATACATTGATAAATGTTCAAAAAGAAACCTGTACATGTTCTTCCGAATTTGTTGCAACTTGAGATGGTCGGTTTTATAACTGAGCAAGAATTGAGCGACAAACGAATAAACAAATCTACACGGTATACCAGGGAACCTTTACCATGCCGGTATTGTGCTCTATCCTCCATACGCAACAACATTCTTGCACGCTGCGTTCACCTCTTACGCGGGAGTGACGTCAGTTGTTCACACTAGTCCTGAGTGGGTTACTCTGCACTACTGTATAATGAGTCAACCTGCTAATAGTCAACGAACTCGACCACAGGGGAGCTTTAGAGACGAGCTCTGGCACCCCGGCCTGAGGGCAGAGGAGGGCCAGGAGTCAAGGCCCCCCGCTCCATTATCCAATGACTAAGCAGAAAGCGGGCTGGGTCGCAGAGGAGACAAGAGGTGAGGAGAGGAGAGAGGAGTAGAGGGAGAGGAAAGGAGGAGGAGAGAGGGAGAGGAGAGAAGAGGAGGGAGAGGGGGAGAGGAGTAGAGGGGGAGGAGAGGGAGAGGAGGAGAGAGAGGAGAGGAAGAGGAGGAGAGGAGATGGAGAGGGGGGGTAGAGGAGGGAGGGGAGAGGAGTAGAGGGGGAGGAGAGGAAGAGGAGAGGGAGAGGAGTAGAGGGAGGAGGAGGGAGAGGAGTAGACTAGAGGGAGAGGAGAGCGGAGGAAGAGGAGGAGAGGGAGTGAGATGGAGGTGAAGGGCAGGGCAGGGAACCTCAAGCTGTACTAATGACAGCTTGTACTCAGGGGATGTTTAATGCTGTGTATACAGCACACAGCTCCGACTCCTATCGTGTCTGCGGAGAGTGGATATACAGATTTACATTTTTGCTGACATCACAAGTTCAACTCCCGTCATGTCTGCAGGGAGTGGATCCAGACTTAAATCTCTCTGACACCACAGTTTCAACTCCCACCGTGTCCGCAGGGAGTGGATCAAGATTTAAATCTGGCTGAGGTCATAAGTTCAACTCCCAGTTCTCCGGTGTCTAGCTTTGGGGGGAGTTCTTCATGCTCACCTGGTACCGAGCGGACCGTTTCTGTGTGACCTGTGTGCCTGCTAGCTGAATGAGTTAGCTGGCTAATAATAGGATCATGGCTAATCTCTTTTTGAAAAATCAAGGTTACCTGCTAGGTTTGAGTGAGTTCAGCTTCAGGCATGAGGCGCATGGTATGGGAAAACAGTTGAACCCTTTCACTACCACACTACAGAAGGTTAACCTTTCACTACCATAGTGTGGTAGTGAAAGGGTTAACCTTCTGTAGTGTGGTTGTGAAAGGGTTAACCTTCTGTATTGTTGCAGTGAAAGGGTTAACCATTTGGTAGTGTGGTAGTGAAAGGGTTAACACTTGGCACTGTGCCACTTCAAAGGACAAAAAGAAGAAATGAGCGAGGGGTGAGGAGAGGAGAGGAGAGGAGAGAGGAGAAGAGAGCTCGCCTACCTGGCTTGAATGTAATCAGGCAGGATCTATTGGTGCACGTTCCCTCTGGGAAAATCATGATCTGTAGGGAGGAGAGGACATGATTGTTATCTGGAGCACGTGTAGCAGGCTATAGCGAGCACGAGCGTATCAAGTTTCACATTTTGTTTCATATGTCACATATAAGGTACATGTACATTATAGTGAAATGCTTGGTTCTGTATGACCCTCCTGAGATTGTGCTTCGTACAGTAAAACAATAAAAGAGTAAAAGACCAAACCCTATACAAAATATACAATATACTAAACTAAAATGTACAAAATGCTAAAAAAAGAAATGCAAAAATGAGGTAGAAAAAGGAGGTATATGTAAGTCTGTGTGTGTTTTCTACAATAATAATAATTAGGGCTGTCTTAAATGCTTCGAAGCTTCGAACGTTCGATTCGATGGCACAAGCTTCGAACATTAAAAAAAAAATCGAAGTTTAAAAAAAAAAAAAAAAAAATATTTTTTTCAAAAAAAAACTTTTTCAACTTTTTTTTTTTTTACTTCGATTGTGTGTGTGTGTGTGTGTGTGTGTGTGTGTGTGTGTGTGTGTGTGTGTGTGTGTGTGTGTGTGTGTGTGTGTGTGTGTGTGTGTGTGTGTGTGTGTGTGCGCGCACCTTGTAGAATTCCACACATAAGAAAGAAAGATACTGGGATGAATAAACAAAATAGGAAATAAAATGTAGAAATGCATGCAATACATAAATAAATATGAATCTCCATATATGAAATATAACATTTAGATAAGGTGCTACTGAGATGTTTTGGTGAGTTCTTTGTTTTTTTGTGGAAGTTGCCCTTCTTAAAAATGCATGAACATTCACTGATAATTGGTCTGTAGTGGAGTCTACAAGGTCTACATTGCCGGACCATGTAGAATCCGGACCTTGTAGACTGACATAATTCTGTGCATAGTTTAGTCTACACAGGCCATATTTCAAATAATCAAAATCTTACTTCATTCATCTTAAACATTCTTGATTTGGGGGATTGGTAGTTCCCATGAAATCTGAAGTTGTTCAAACGACAACAGCGATCCACCTTGAATTAAATCACACAGCCGAGTGAAACCTTGTTGGATGCGTCACAGTCACGAAAGGGGCTACTTAATTAATTAATCCAACCCACTTTATTTATAGAGCACATTTAAAAACAACAACGTTTACGAAAGTGCTGTACAAGTCCCACAACATAAGATAAAAAAAAAAAAAAAAAAATATTAAAAATTAAAAAAAAATATTTTTTTTTATTTTTTTTTTATTTTTTTTCGAAGCTTCGAATTAAAATCGAAGCTCGGCCCCGAAGCTTCGATTGCCAAAAAAAGCTTCGAAGGTCAGCCCTAATAATAATCTTTATTTATATAGCACCTTTCATACACGGAGTGCAGCTCAAAGTGCTTAACAGAGCAAAGAAATAAAAACACAACATTTTACAATAAAGCAAAAAAAAAAAAAAAGTAAGGAAAAGAAAAGCAGGATTTTAAGACCAGCAAAACATGATTAAGAAAATAGCTAAAAAGCATAAATGACAACAGGCATTTTAAAATCAGCTAAAAGCAAGAGTATAAAAATATGTCTTGAGCTGTGCTTTAAAGCTATCCACAGAGGCTGCCTGTTTTATATGTAGTGGGAGATCATTCCACGCCGTCGGCCCATAGAAACAGAAGGCTGCTTCGCCATATTTTTTATATTTCATTGTAGGCACTTCGAGCAGGTCCGCACTAGAGGACCTGAGGGGGCGGTTTGGAACATATCTATGTAAGCAGTCGCAGAGATAAGATGGTGCCAGACCATTAAGAGCTTTAAAAACAAGCAGGAGAATTTTAAAATCAATCCTAAAGACAACCGGGAGCCAATGCAGTGAAGCTAAAACTGGAGTAATATGTTCCCTCATCTTAGTTCTAGTTAAAATTCTGGCTGCCGAATTTTGGACAAGTTGTAATCTGTCAGTTGGGAATCGCCAGGAACCTCACAATGTGAATTTGATTATCATCTCACAATATTTTTATTAGATTCCCACCCCTCCTGTGTGTATACATGGATATAACTGTTCATGTCTGTATTTGTATGAGTGAGTCAGCTTTGTTCCCTGTCTTTCTCCGCCTCAGGCCTCCTCCAGTGTTTTTGTGTGTCTGTATACATGTGTGTGCGTGTGTGTGTTTTATACCTGAGGCCATTCCCCTAAAGACTGTGCTCTGCGTTTGATCTCTTCCACAGTCTTCTTCCTGGAGTCCTGGTCTGACCGAGACACAAACACTGGCCTGATGTACTTTATTAGAGCTGGAGGAACAGGGAGAAGAGAAGAGAAAGAGAGAGAGGGGGAGGGGGAGGGGAGAGGAGAAAGAGAGAGAGGGGGGGGGAGAGGGGGAGGAAGAGGAGAAAAAGAAAGATGGAGGAAGAGAGGAGACAAGAGAGAGAGAGGGAGGGAGGAGAAAGAGAGACAGGAAGAGAGGAGAAAAGAGAGGGGGGGGGAGAGGAGAAAGAGAGAGGGAGACAGGAAGAGGGGGAGAGGAGAGGGGAAGAGGGGGATGAAGAGGAGGGGGATAGGAGAAAGAGAGAGATATAGAGGGAGGAAGAGGGAGAGTTAATAAAACACATTTTATTCCATTTGGCTCTGAAGAACGGTCGTTTCATAGTTATTACGGTCAGAGCACGTCGGAGAGCGGAGTGCACGCTCTGTCACCATAACGACGCCAGTCATCGCACCGCAGTTAGTGTGGCCAAACCTTGGGGAGGTGTGTCGGGCCACGCGGTCAGACGACGCTCAGACCCTCGCGTCAGTCGCCCAGACCCTCGCGTCAGTCGCCCAGACCCTCGCGTCAATCGCTCAGACCCTCGCGTCAGTCGGCCAGACCCTCACGTCAGTCACTAAGACCCTCGCTCCAATCGCTCAGACCCTCGCGTCAGTCGCCCAGACCCTCGCGTCAGTCGGCCAGACCCTCGCGTCAGTCGCCCAGACCCTCGCGTCAGTCGCTCAGACCCTCGCGTCAGTCGCTCAGACCCTAGCGTCAGTCGCCCAGACCCTTGCGTCAGTCGCTCAGACCCTCGCGTCAGTCGGCCAGACCCTCGCGTCAGTCGCTCAGACCCTCGCGTCAGTCGGCCAGACCCTCACGTCAGTCGGCCAGACCCTCGCGTCAGTCGCTCAGACCCTCGCGTCAGTCGGCCAGACCCTCACGTCAGTCGGCCAGACCCTCACGTCAGTCAACCAGACCCTCACGTCAGTCGCCCAGACCCTCGCGTCAGTCGGCCAGACCCTCACGTCAGTCGCCCAGACCCTCACGTCAGTCGGCCAGGACGCAAGTGCACCACCAAGCAAGAAGCATGAGACCAGGTTTTACACCGATGCAATTTTCTTTTTTTTCTAAAATATATATATTTTTTTATCTACTTTTTCTCCTTCCTTTTTCTGTGATTTTTCTCCCCATCCCAATTTACCTCTCATGCCAATTCTCCCTCCCCTCCCCTGATCGTTGCTTGCATATGCCCCCCACTGGCCTATGCCAGTAGGGAGGATAGAAGCCTTGCATCACATGTCCCCTCCGATACATGTGGAGGCAGCCTGTCACATCTTTTCACCTGCCAGCACGGACTCTCATTTGGCGAGGAGTAACGTGTGGGAGGCTCACACTGCCCCCGCCATTTTTCCTGACTTTGCTGTGCAGGCGCCCCAACCGACCTGTAGGAGTCGCTGTTCACAACGACCAGACTACCACCCTTCGACTTCCCACCCGCTAACTCTGCCAATGTCCGCTGCACCACCCAGCCGGGCAGTCCGGTAGACAGAGAGAGAGAGAGAGAGAGAGGAAGAACGGGAGACAGAGCGGGGGGAAGACATTCGGCAAATGACGCCGGGTCGGCCGCTTGGCGACGCAGCACGTTACATGCTTCGCCACTTGGGGGCCCCACTGATGCTATTTTCATCTTTACCGCCATCCTCCGGTCTTTCGTCAGAGTATAACCCATAACCACGGTGTATGTGATAAATATGAAAATGTTTTTATTTTATTTATTTTTTATCTTTTTCCCCCTCCTTCCTTTTTCTGATTTTTCTCCCATCACACTGTTAGTCGTTATGTCAATTCCCAACCCCTTCCTGGTTGTTGCGCACTTTCCCCTACTGTTGGTCCGAGAGGCCGGAGACTGTCACATGCTTTCCTCCGACGCATGTGCAGCCAGCCGGCAGCCAGCCTGGCCGCGCAGATTCTCACCGGGAGAGTGTAACGTGTGGGAGGCCGCACTACCTCTCTCCAGATCCTACCGTCGCTGAGCAGGCGCCCCGACCGAACTGTAGGGGTCGCTGTCCACAACGCCCAGGACCCACCCGCCAGCTTTCCCCACCCCCTAATACTGCCAATTGTATTAGTGTGAACGGCCAGCCAAGCTGGTGACAACGCCGGGAGCTGGATTCGAACACGCGAACCCAGCGTCTCCAGCGTTGGTGACGAACGCAATCTCCGCTACGCCACCTGACCGCCCAAATATGAAAATGTTATGGATCTCCACAGCATGATAAAAAAAAGCTCACGGCATGATGTCACTTCATTTAGTTTCAAACCTTTATTTAAACTCGAAAGGCAACTGAGGTTTCCCCCCCATTTGCAGTTATGTCGAGTGTACATAGCAATAAGCAAAAAGAAAGCATACAACATATAAAATCATAATGATAAGACAACAAGGTGAGAAAAACAAGGATAACAAATCAATTAAAACACGTACAACTTGATTGACAATGGTTGGAGATCAAGATTTTAAACTCTGCAACAGAGGGGAGAATCTCAAGCTTTAAGGACTGTTGGAGTTCATTCCATGAGCTAGAGGGGCATCATAGCAAAATGCAGATTTACGAAGGACCAGCCAGTCACTAGAACGGGTTCCATAGGTTCCAAAATTCCAATCCAATAATGTAGTATATTGGAGGTAGCTTACCAATAAGGGCCTTAAAAATGAACAAATACCAGTGTTTGTTGCGCCTCTCCGTCAGAGGACCAACCGACCTTCTCATACATCACACAAATGGCTCATCCACAACAACCTGTGGCGAGGTGCCACATTGTGGGATGAGATGAGGATGAGTCCCAACTGAAGTCCTTTGACTGTCTTCCTGTCCCTCTCTGTCTCCGTCTTCTTCTCCGTTAAACCTGACAGCCCCCCTCGCTTTTGCCCTCTCTCGCTTATCAATCCACCTTAATGCAATGTTTAATAACGATCGTTCAAACTCTTGAGGACCAACACTTATTCCCGGAGTATGACGGAAACAATAAAATAAAATCCCTTCTTGCTTTTACAAGGAAGCATCCTTCCAGGTCAGAGCTGGAATCTCTACGTCACTGGGTTTAAAAGTTTGAGATGAGCGTAGTTCTGCTAAACTATTTTAAATACCCAAACTCCCTCCTCCACCCATTGTAGTGTTTCAAAGCTACAGACAACGCAGGCCACGTGAATGCCACCTACAACGGAACTGTACAGAACTGCGTTTCCGCAGTTGCTCTGATTGGCCACTGACCCCACGTGACCCTACCCTATTACACGCCCCCCTTATGACGCGCGTTATGCGACGCCACACGGCTCTTTCGCTCGCAGAACAGCTGTTTCCGTATTTATAATATTGGAAACGCCGCGCTGTGAAGCACCTCTGTATTAAATGCCGACAGCACCTCTGTATTAAATGCAGACTCATCAATCAATCAATAACAACATTAACGATAATGTTAACGTTAGCATTAGGCTAACGCCAAGCTGTAATGTTACCAGTCTCGCGTCTATCTGCTAACGTTAGCATTAGGTAATAACCGGTTTAAAATGGATGGTGATTACCTCACGTTGTGTCTATTCTGCTAGCATTAACGTTACTAGTACAAACAATCAAACCAAAACATTGACATCTAACTTATCTTTAGATATTTACTCAACCTCTAATGTCTAACTATGAATGAACACAACACTCTAACTTAACATCTTTAGCTAATAAAGTACTCAACCTCTACTGTCTTTAACTATGAACAAACACAACACTCTAACTTACCATCTTTAGATAATAAAGTACTCAACCTCTACTGTCTTTAACTATGAACAAACACAACCCTCTAACTTACCATCTTTAGTAGGGATGCACCGAATGGGAAATTCTTGGCCGAAACCGATACCGAAAATAGAAAACAGTTGGCCGAAAACCGAAAGCCGAAAGGCCGAAAATGATTCATAGAATAGAATTTTTTTTTTACCAATGTTGTGGAACATTATGATTATGGAAAAATATATGATTATGGCAAAACTTAACTTAAATAATAAATAATCATTATTATGGGTCCATAAAACATTTATTCAGCACTTCTGAATGCATACAGTACATTAATTCCATCTTTTCTCTGGCTGCGCAGCAGACATATATGCTCTACTGAGCGCACCTTTCTAGTCCCCAGCTGAATGTGCTCGCTTGACTCGGCACAGTAGACGCGCGACAGACAGACAGCGTCAATGTGAGAAACACAATCCCCCCCCTCTCGCTCTGAATAATATGCATATTAGATCACTCAGTGATTAACCGCGGCATATAGTAAATAAGGATATAAAGCATGTTAAAGACGCATTTATTGGATGCGTTGCGCGCAGAATTTACATAGAAACAGCGCGACTCCCGACAGCGCAACATCATCACAACAACACGCGAGGTTGTTAGGTTGTTTCTGTTTCAGTGATATATTTTCGGTGAAAAAACTCTTTCGGCCGAAAGCCGAAAGGCCATTTTTTGCCATTTTCGGCCGAAAACTTTCGGTGCCGAAATTTCAGTGCATCCCTAATCTTTAGATAATAAAGTACTCAACCTCTACTGTCTTTAACTATGAACAAACACAACACTCTAACTTACCATCTTTAGATAATAAAGTACTCAACCTCTACTGTCTTTAACTATGAACAAACACAACACTATGTTCTGGGCTTATGGTTTGTCCAGCAAGGCAATCACTGGACTGAACCTCTGCTGCAGCTTATGGCTGCTTGTATCGGGTCTATGGCAGGGTCGTAGCACACGTTAAGAGGGGGAGACGTGACAATCTGAGATTGTCTCAAGTTAAAGTCTTCTCGTGGTATGCTTTCACAGGGAGATCCTGATATAGAACTGAGTGTGCTTAGGGCTCAGACCCATGCTCTTACAGTAGGACTGAGCGTACTTGGGGCTCAGACCCATGCTCTTACAGTAGGACTGAGTGTACTTGGGGCTCAGACCCATGCTCTTACAGTAGGACTGAGTGTACTTGGGGCTCAGACCCATGCTCTTACAGTAGGACGGAGTGTACTTGGGGCTCAGACCCATGCTCTTACAGTAGGACGGAGTGTACTTGGGGCTCAGACCCATGCTCTTACAGTAGGACAGAGTGTACTTGGGGCTCAGACCCATGCTCTTACAGTAGGACTGAGTGTACTTGGGGCTCAGACCCATGCTCTTACAGTAGGACGGAGTGTACTTGGGGCTCAGACCCATGCTCTTACAGTAGGACTGAGTGTACTTAGGGCTCAGACCCATGCTCTTACAGTAGGACTGAGTGTACCTGGGGCTCAGACCCATGCTCTTACAGTAGGACTGAGTGTACTTAGGGCTCAGAGTGACCCATGCTCTTACAGTAGGACTGAGTGTACTTGGGGCTCAGACCCATGCTCTTACAGTAGGACTGAGTGTACTTGGGGCTCAGACCCATGCTCTTACAGTAGGACTGAGTGTACTCGTCTACACTCTACTCGGTTGAGTACTTTATTATCTAAGGATGGTAAGTTAGAGTGTTGTGTTTGTTCATAGTTAAAGACAGTAGAGGTTGAATACTTTATTAGCTAAAGATGTTAAGTTAGAGTGTTGTGTTCATTCATAGTTAGACAGAGGTTGAGTAAATATCTAAAGATAAGTTAGATGTCAATGTTTTGGTTTGATTGTCGTTAGCCTAATGCTAACGTTAACGTTATCGTTAATGTTGTTATTGATTGATTGATGAGTCGGCATTTAATACAGAGGTGCTGTCGGCATTTAATACAGAGGTGCTTCACAGCGCAGCGTTTCCAATATTATAAATACGGAAACAGCTGTTCTGCGAGCGAAAGAGCCGTGCGCCGTCGCATAACGCACATCATAAGGGGGCGTGTAATAGGGTAGGGTCACGTGGGGTCAGTGGCCAATCAGAGCAACTGCGGAAACGCAGTTCTGTACAGTTCCGTTGTAGGTGACATTCACGCACACAGGCCACGTCAAAACTGTGCATTTTGCTCCCGATCTCTTTTTTTCCCACGCTCTGCAACCTATTTTGGATAATGGAGACAGACTTGTCAATGAAACCTCATGCAAAATTGTGGCTCTCTCTGCAGACTGGGTTGATCAAAGATGAATGGCTCCTTTAAGACCCCGTTGATCTATTCTCAAAACGAGCCTCCCTGAAGTAATCTCTCTCCCTGACATTATCTGACAAGGGGGAAGGCGGCGCAACTTCACAGGGGCTTTGGAGCTGAGGTTTGGATTGCTGTTCTTACATCTCTCATCGAGCGAGTCTTTATAAATCTTAATCATCCAGCCCTTATGTCACCTCAGAGTGCAAGCAGACGGAACGAACCACGCCAGGAGAGGAGTGTGACTGCAGGGTGGCAGAGGGAGAACCAGAGAAGCCTAAAGTAGGGCCTGTGGGACAAATGGTAAATGGTGCATATATATATAGCAGCTTTTATCCAAATCGCTTTACAATTTTGTTCCTCACATTCACCCGTTCACTCACACATTCACTCACACAACGACGGCGGAGGCAACCATGCAAGGGGCCAACCTGCTCATCGAGAGCAGTTAAGGGGTTAAGTGTCTTGCTCAAGGACACTTTGACACACTGCCGGGAGGAGTCAGAATCTAACTGGGAACCTTCCAATTACCAGACTACCCCCTACTATCACAAGGTGCCCTGGAGACTCCTGAATGACCTCGTGCCGAGCTGGAACCTCTGAGGTAGATGAGCTGCCTTTCACTGCCTCCTGTTGGGTTTCTCTCACTCACTGCTGGTCAGCTGGTGTGAATAAACAACCATCCTCTCCACTGGTCTGACATCGGGAGCTGTCCAGAAGCTTTCTGTAGCTGCAGCCTTGTCCTCCCTGGTTCCTCCCTGGTTCATAAAGATACTAGGTGGAGACTGGGACCTGGTTCATAAATATACTGCATCCTATAACGTTGGGTTTCACTCATTCACTGCTAGTCAACTGGTGTGAATAAACAACCGGGAACCTTCCGACTACCAGACGATAGTGGTGGGGGAAAATATCGATACAGTATAGATTCGCAATACTTTGCGTGGCAATACTGTATCGATACAAGGACGCCAAGTATCGATATTTTATTATGCAAATGTATTTTGACATTCTTTTTATTTTTTTATTCTTTTTGTAAGGAAGTTGCATTGTTCATTTCAATACCTGTAATAGTACAGTAGTCCATACACACACACATTCAGTTAAATTGGAACATGACTAATACCAGTGTTGGGCAAGTTACTTTAAAAAAGTAACTAGTTACAGTTACTGGTTACTTCTTCCAAAAAGTAACTAAATTACTTACTCAGTTACAAATTATAAAAGTAACTAGTTACTTCAGAAAGTAACTATTGCATTACTTTCAAGTTATTTTTTTTTACATAAACAACATACACAAATCTAAACTATTTTAATGTTGCTGTGGGACAAAGTGAGACTAGCCTCCAATGCCATGTATGTAGATATTATAATTACTATGTTTATATAGTGGATCATACAAATACAAACAGAATAGATGTTTTGGAACTTTTGATATGTATTGCCCCTCAACAGGCCACAACTGGGCAACATTAAATTATGCTTGTTAAGCAAAAATAAATAACAAATATATACTGATTGATTGAACATTTTAATTAACAGATTGCAGAATGGGTACAATACAGTACGGCTCAATACACACAATTGTTAAGGGGATGCAGACCAGAGAAAGAGTTTCGTCTTGTTTACATCAGGGTCCCCCATTTTCAATTCATGACATTTATGACGAAAGTCTTTCTCTGGTCTGCATCCCCTTAACAATTGTATGTATTGAGCTGTACTGTACTGTACCCATTCTGCAATCTGTTAATAAACTTTTCAATCAATCAATCAATGACATACACAACATACAGATATAAGAATCTAATCGAATCATCTAAACTAATCTAATCATGACATTTAAGACATGCATGACATACGCACCTGAAGCCTGTGCTATTAAACCAGGAAGTGCAGCACTGTTGATAAGGCTGTCGGCACTGCAGTAGAGCCACTCAGTGCCCTGCGCTGCAAAGAGTGAACACAAAACGCTCATGGACCCGCGGTCTCATGTTGACTGAGTCGCTCGGCTTGTGTTGTTCGTTGGATTCGTTTTGGATTATTTGGGCTCAAAACGTACACTACACGGACCGTGGTCTCATGCTGACTGATCAGTGATCGCTTGTCTTGTCGCGCTGTGTGTCAGACTCTGGATGCTTTAGACACCCGCCCACCTCCACCTCTGATTGGCTTACCATGACATTTTATTCAACCTCAGCCAATCGTCAGCATGTATGCTACTATGCTTGGCTCGCGCACTGCCCACAAAACAAGGAAGAACATATTATTGCCTCTCGGCGCAGAGATCTGTCTGATGAAAGAAACAGGTTCATTCATAGTAACGCGCCGCATTTTTTTGCAGTAACGCTAACGGCGTTATTAAGATTGGAAGAGTAATCCGTTAGATTACTCGTTACTGAATAAACTAATGCCGTTAGTAACGCCATTACTTATAGCGCCGTTATTCCCATCACTGACTAATACAAACAGTTCAGTTTGTCAGGTACATGCAACACAGATTACAGTGTTGACATCTGTCTGCTTGAGAAAATCCCATTTGCTGCAATAAAAATTATTGAAGTGAGATGAACATTTTATTTTATTAGATAAAACATGTTGACAAAGTTTTACTTTGCAGTTGAAAAAGGTAATAAATAGCAATACATCGCAATATTAATATCGCAATATATTTTGAATCGCAATACTATCGTATTGTGACTTAAAGGGGAACTATCTTATAAATGGCCTTTTTGAGTGTTTAGCATTGTTAAATATTGTTAAAATATATATATTACAGAGGTGTTCCATAGACTCACAGGAATTGTGTAAAAGTGCCCAAATAGTGAAAGAAATAGTACAATAGTTCCCCTTTAAGTATCGTGATAATATCGTATCGTGAGGCCTCTGGTGATTCCCACCCCTACCAGACGACCACTCTACCTCCTGAGCCACTGACGCCCCTATCTGGCCCTCCGCAAAATAAGTTTGATAAGAGTGATAAGATATTCTTCAATTTGTGCTATTTTGATGCAATTTTAAATCATATTCGAGGAGATATGTTGAAAC
Source organism: Notolepis coatsorum (assembly GCF_963971535.1). NCBI lineage: Eukaryota > Metazoa > Chordata > Actinopteri > Aulopiformes > Paralepididae > Notolepis > Notolepis coatsorum. The sequence goes on from NC_140183.1 coordinate 65,966,711, forward strand.
TGAGTATTTATCAAGTTATTTATTTGTTACGTTCATGAAATGTTCAACGTCGTACTCTTTAGGCCACACAGCCGACCACCCATGTTACGCTGTTGGCCCTCGACTCTCCATGTCAAACTGTGCGAAGGACAGCAGAGGACAGTGCAGTGGACGGACAGCAGAGGACAGTGCGGTGGACGGACAGCAGAGGACAGTGCGGTGGACGGACAGCAGAGGACAGTGCAGTGGACGGACAGCAGAGGACAGTGTGGTGGACGGACAGCAGAGGACAGTGCGGTGGACGGACAGCAGAGGACAGTGCGGTGGACGGACAGCAGAGGACAGTGCGGTGGACGGACAGCAGAGGACAGTGTGGTGGACTGACAGCAGAGGACAGTGTGGTGGACTGACGGATGAACAGAAAAGTCAGTGCCAGCGGAGAAGTAAGGAGGGATTTATTCTAATTGTGTGCCAATAGGAAGGGATTAGGGCTCCAGGAATAGACATTCTACTACAGAGACGGTTGGACGACATTCCACTGTCATACATCTCTGCCCAGACAGGAAGTGAACTACCCGGTGCAGATATAATTTCCCCATAACATATTGAATAATAATGATATTGTGATAGAAATATTATTATGTCATTATAGATCTGTGCTGAAATAGATATTTTATCTCTGATAGCCTTGACTAGTTTAATATGATCAACTAGTAAACTACAGTAGCTACAGCCCAGACACTAGGCTACAGGCTGACAGTGTCTCTTTAACAACGACCAAGGTTAGGCATTTGGCCTATTTCTTCAGTTCTAGTGATCACCGCTACTCGCCACAGTCACTTCACAACATGAGAGTGAGTTTAAGAGCACCGCTACTCGCCCCAGTCACTTCACAACATGAGAGTGAGTTTAAGAGCACCGCTACTCGCCACAGTCACTTCACAACATGAGAGTGAGTTTAAGAGCACCGCTACTCGCCACAGTCACTTCACAACATGAGAGTGAGTTTAAGAGCACCGCTACTCGCCACAGTCACTTCACAACATGAGAGTGAGTTTAAGAGCACCGCTACTCGCCACAGTCACTCCACAACGTCAGAAGTCCATCGGGACTGCGCCTCGCGGTGCCATCCGTTACATATATACATATATACTTCTATAATTAAGTAGAATAAAATCAAATGGAATATATAAACTAAATTAGAATACAAATACAATAGAATAGAATATAGGACAGGGCTGTACAATTGTGCCTTCCTGGTCGTTGCGCACTCTACCCCCTACCGTTGGTCTGGGAGAGCGGAGACTATCACATGCTTCCTCCGACACATGTGTACCCAGCCCACCACTTCTTTTCACCTGGCAGCGCGGACTCTCTCTCACTGGGAGAGTGTAACGTGTGGAAGGTCACACTACCTCCCTCCAGATCCTTCCCTCGCTGTGCAGGCGCCCCGACCGAACTGTAGGAGTCGCTGTTTACAACGACCCGGACCCACCCACCAGCTTCCCTCCCGCTGACTGCCAATCGAGCCAGTATGACGGCCGGCCAAGCCGGAGGCAACGCTGACAGCCGGATTCGATACCAGTGTCTCTTGCGTTGGTGACGAGCGCTTAGTCCGCTGCGCCACCCAGCCGCCAGTCGACAAGCTACACTTTTGGTTATTAGTGACGCTCTGTACACACCCAATTCAACATTGCAGTCACATTTTCTTTTGAACTAATCTGATCACGGATGTCCCAATTTGGTAACATCTTTTGCTCTCTTGGGTGATCATAATTAGGGGTGCACCGATATGAAAATTGGCCACCGATACCGATACCGATTGTTCAACTAACACAATCGGCCGATACCGATACCGATACCGATAATTGTGGCAAAAAATAAGTATTTTTAATTTTTTTTAAATTTTTTTTTTAATTTTTTTTTTTTAATTTTTTTAATTTTTTTAATGAAACTACTGTATATTTGTATGTGTGTTTGTATTTGTAGGCATCTTTACTTACTTAAAAAAGGAAACATCAAGAAATATGTTTATGGTATCACTGATCCCTCTCCCAGTATCGTCTGGCGGCCTGCAGAGGGATACTATTTTCTCAACCAGAGCTTTCAACCAATGCAATGGAACCATTCTGGCGGCCTGCAGCGGGATACTATTCTCTCAACCAGAGCTTTCAACCAATGCAATGGAACCATTTTGATTGACAGTCGATTCGGCCAATTACGCCACACCGCTAGCACCCACCTCCTGCTTACCACCAAGCGTTTATTCATTTTTCTACTTCGGGGCATGCCGCCATTGATCTGCTTGCTCGAATGCGAGTCAAACTTAGAACCACAACAAGCTAATACGTTAGCTGCCCGGCAGTGCCCGCCGACCAGCGCGCTCCACAGGATGGCCAAACGAGACACAATGATTTTACTGCAACAAATTTTATAATAAAACAAAGCCTTTCTATACATTTGTCTGGTTGAAAACTTTATTAACAGATTGCAGAATGTGTAGTTGGGTACGGAATGAGCAACGGAATGTAACCGAGCTATGCACGGCTTGCTTGCTATCTTCGGGTAAATACTATGCTGATGTAATTGAACGTGTAACTAACTATAATAACGTTAATGCCACAAAACGAATGTTTGTGTCATTTTAACAGCAGATACTTTCTTAAATGCCATCCTCCCGACAGAGCGGTGTTGATGGGGAGCTCTGATGGATTCGCTTGGTTGTGTTATTAACATTGAACAGCTAACCGAAAGCTAGGGTTAACTAATGTTAAAGGTTTAGCCATAACGTTACGTTGGCTAAAGTTGGGGCTATTCTTAATCCAGTAATAATGGCTGCAGACCTGCAAGCAAAGTACAGCAAGTTGGCAAAGGAGTATTCCAACGTAAATCACATTTTCACCAGTAACGTTAGTCTTCTGCCTCCCGGCTATGAACGGACTCGGAGTAATGCCTTGCTGCTATGGGTAATAATAATATGCTGATGTTATTGTCCGTGTAACACTAACTATATAACGTTAATGCCACAAAACGAATGCCTTGTTAATCATAAATAGTAACTTTGATGCAGTAGCTTGTGTGTGTGTGGGGGGGACGGCGGGCGTTGTGCAGGTAGGTCGCGAGTGAATTTTTTTTTTTTGCCTTTTGACGCTACACAAATGGATGGTTAGTTATCGGCGACTGCTATCGGCACATTTGAGCTTATCGGCCGATAGGCCGATAGCAGTCAACAAGGCACTTATCGGCCGATACCGATACCCGACCGATATATCGGTGCACCCCTAATCATAATGTAGGAGTGTGAACTGGTAGTAGAGCGTCCATCTATCTCACTGATGCTGAACAAGAGGATTTAATGCCTTCCTATGGATTCTAGTAGCCTGGACCAGGGAGGGCCAAAGAGAGTGACACACTGGGTCCTAATACAGGACCAAACAGACAGTGGGGGGGGGGGGAGATGGAGAGGGGAGAGGGAGAGAGAGGAGAGAGGGGGGCGGGTAGAGGGAGAGGGAGAGAGTGAGAGAGTGAAAAAGAGAGAGAGGAGAGAGGGATAGTGAGATGGGGGGGTAGAGAGGGAGGGGGGAGAGAGAGGGAGAGGGAAAGAGAGAGAGAGGGAGAGAGAGAGAGAGGGGGATGGGGAGAGAGAAAGGGATGGAAAGAGTAAGAGAAAGAGAGTGACAGTCATACAGACACAGATATATGAATATTTCAGCAGGGACTACTGCTGAAGGAGAGGTCCCACGAGATACAGTTGCACAATTCACTCAATTTGGTTGTGTGTGTGTGTGTGTGTGTGTGTGTGTACACGCGAGCAAGAGAGAGAGATTACGTCGGCATCTTGTCGGAACAAAGACGATTCGCATCGCCAGCGGAGATATTGTGTCCAATTAATGAACGGAGGCCTTCCCTCTCGGCGAACGCTTATCCCAGCTGTTAGAAAGTGGTTAATGACTGACTAGGTCAGGACGGGGGGAGGGGGGGCTAAAATAAACCCCCGCCGTGGCTTTTTGCACCCTGCAGTGCAGACACGTGGGACAAGGACACAGGATTGGCTCTGTGGTACGCCGGCTCACTGAATGAGTTACCTGGCTAATAGGATCAGCCGTCAGGGTGTTGATAAAGCGGCGTCTGCCTAACCGCTAGAAACACTATCGGGCCCTTTTCCAATAGTGACCATTACTTCCGACTTGTCGGCCAGCCCTACACATCCCCTTCACAGCTCATTAGCTCCAGGTGATACCTGCGCTGGGTGACTGGTGGGCGACTAGCAGGGCTGGACGGCAATCCATATCACCACATTTACCTTAGTAATTTTTTTTTAAACCCTTTCACTACCACACTACCAACGGGTTAACCCTTTCACTGCGACAATACAGAAGGATAACCCTTTCACTGCCACACGACAGCAAGTTAACCCTTTCACTACCTCACTACCACACTATGTACAGACGGTTAATCACTACGGTTAACCGTCTGTAGTGTGGTAGTGAAAGGTTAACCTTCTGTAGTGTGTGGTAGTGAAAGTCTTAAACACCAGTGCACAAATACCAACAACTCTGTCAACGTGGTTGTAAGGTTTGTCCGTCAACATGCGATTGCAGGGATGAGCACAAGTAATGTTTTCCCAGATCGAGTACTCGCATGGATTACTGGAGTAGTCCTGGGTACTCGTTTAGGGGAATCTATTTTTAGAACGCATCTTAAAAAAGCGCATTGGCAGCAAGTTCAAGTTCTTTAATAGTTGTCATACAGAAGTACAGAATACTTTCATACAAAATGCTTCTTACTGTTACGCTCCAGAGACTGTGCTAGACAAGATAGTATCAAATAACATAATAACATAATATAGCATGAATTTAGAAGAAGAAAATGAGGTCACAGTGTTCGGTATAGACATATGTACAATGTTCTGAGTTACCATATAATATACAATACACAATACTATGCAGTGTACTAATGTACAGTACTATCTAGTGCAAAGCAGAAATGGGATGAGGTACAATTTTAGGTACAATTTACAGTAAGGTGTACGAGTTGTAGTGCAATCCTTCATCCATAAATATAAAGTGTGGGGAGTGGGTGCTACAGTGTGTTTGTTTAAAGTGGGTGTGTGCTATAAGTGTGTGGAGTGGGTGCTACAGTGTGTTTGTTTAAAGTGAGTGTGTGCGTGTGGATGTGTGTGCTATGTGCGTTTGGTGGTTGTTGTTGTGTAGTGTTCATTCATTGTTCGTTTAGCAGCCTGATGGCCTGGGGATAGAAGCTTCTTCTGAGTCTTTCTGTGCTCGCCTTGAGACTCCTGTATCGCTTGCCTGACCGCAGCAGTTCAAAGAGGCAGTTGTTCGGGTGACTGGAGTCTTTAATGATTCTCTTAGCCTTGCCCTTGCAACGCTTGTAGTAAATGTTCTGGAGGGTGGGGAGCCCCCCTCCAATTGTGCGTTCGGCTGAACGTGTCACTCTTTGTAGTCTGCTTTGGTCTTGTGCAGTGCTATTCCCAAACCAGGAGGTGATGTTGCCGGTCAAGATGCTCTCTATTGTACATGAGTAGAAGTTCTTAAGGATCTTCTGGCTGACTTGGAACTTCCTTAGGCGCCTGAGGAAGTAGAGGCGTTGTCGTGCCTTCTTCACAACACTGTTAATGTGTGTGGTCCATGTCAAGTCCTCGGATATGTAGGCTCCGAGGTACTTAAAGCTGTTGACTCTCTCAACCGGTGCCCCGTCGATGCTGAGGGGGCTGTAGTCCTTGACCCCCGACCTCCTGAAGTCCACAATCATCTCCTTTGTTTTGCTGACGTTCAGGGAGAGGCTGTTTTCCTGGCACCATCCCGCCAGGACCTTGACCTCTTCCAGGTAGGCCCTCTCGTCGTTGGCAGAGATCAGGCCCACCACCACTGTGTCGTCAGCAAATTTGACGATTGTATTGCTACTCCGCTGAGCCACACAGTCGTGTGTGTACAGGGAGTAGAGGAGGGGACTCAGAACACAGCCCTGGGGGGCCCCTATGTTGAGGGTGATGGATGAGGAGGTGCAGTTGCCTGCTCTCACCACCTGGGGTCTGCCAGTCAGGAAGTCCAAGACCCACTGGCAGAGGTCATAGCCCAAGCCCAGGTCCCTGAGCTTGGCTATGAGTATGGAGGGGACTATGGTATTGAATGCCGAGCTGTAGTCGATGAATAGCATTCTCACATAGTTCCCCTGCCTCTTGTCCAGGTGTGATGCTGCTGTGTGCAGCACATGGGATATGGCGTCCTCCGTGGACCTGTTGGGGCGGTATGCAAATTGCAGGGGGTCCATGTTGATGGGGAGGGAGGAGCAGATGTAGCCCTTTACTAGCTTCTCGAAGCACTTCATGGCTATGGAGGTGAGAGCTACAGGGCGGTAGTCGTTGAGGCAAGCAGGCTTGGATTTTTTGGGTACAGGGATAATAGTGGACTTCTTCAGGCAGGTGGGGATGACAGCCTGTTCTAAGGACAGGTTAAATATGTCAGTGAATACTGGGGCCAGTTGGTCGGCACAGACTTTTAGGACGCGGCCGGGGATGCCGTCTGGACCTGCTGCCTTCCTGATATTCACTTTTTTAAAGGTCCGCCTCACCTCATGCTCTGTTACCCTGAACACTGCGCCTCCATCAGCAGCCGACCCCCCCCCCCCCATTGCCGAGGCTTGTGAGCTGGTGTTGTTATTACCAGCATCAAACCTCGCATAGAAGGTATTGAGGTCATTTGCTAAGGAGATGTCACTGTTCAGTTTGAGGGAGGCGCCTTTGTAGTCTGTCATCGTTTTGAGCCCCTGCCACATAGCTCTAGAGTCAGCTTGTTCAAACTGGAGTTCAATTTTATCCCTGTAGCGTCGTTTGGCCTCTGACACTGTCCTCCTTACGTTGTATCGCGCCACCTTGTGGTCATTCATGTTGCCTGCCTCTAGGCCGTCGTTGTATGCTTTGGTGCGCTCTCTCAGAGCTTCACGGACGGATTTGTCTACCCAGGGTTTTTGATTTGGGTAAACTTTCATTTTGGTAGTGGGGATTGTTTCTTTCACCCTAGTACAAACATAGTCCAGCACTGTCTCCGTGTAGGCATTAATGTTATCTGTGTCGCGGAACACATTCCAGTCTGTGTGGTGAAACACTGACCGGATCGTCTCCTCTGACGTCACATCCCATTTCTGCACCTCTCGCGAGACTACGGGAGTACTTTTAATTCTCTGTCTGTACTTTGGTGAAAGAAAAATGGATGCGTGATCTGACTTACCGAAGCCACTATCAGAATGAGCCTTGTAGCCACCTTTAAATTGCGTGTAACAGTGATCTAGGATGTTACCGCCTCTGGTGTTGCAAGTCACATGCTGATAGAAGTCAGGCAATACCTTTCTCAGATTGGCGCTATTGAAATCTCCCAGAACTAAAATGGCGGCAGCAATAATGAGTGTGTGCGAGATACACACAGGCACACGCTACTGATTTTATTAGGTCTCGCTCCGCGGACATAGCAATGCACATTACGTTTAGATTACCGCCACTCTGTCTGCAGCAGGTCTCTCCTAGTCTATGAACGCTACGCAGAAGTGGGCGACACGTTGTTGTTGCCACAACTTGGAAATGCACAAACGCAAACCGCAGTTTACATTTTTTTAGATAGAATAGAATAGAAGTACTTTGATCCTGAGGGAAATTCAGCACTACAGATCACTCACAATAAACATTTAGGTAGTCAAAAATCTAAAATAAGAAAAATACAGTCTGGGATATACATTCTAAAATATACAGCCAAAAATATACAGTAAATATACAGTAATAGATGTAAAGTGTCGATAACGCTAAGCTAGCTGTATTCAAACGCAACAAACGGTACTAGCGTATGTCCCGATCGCATTTTTTTGCTCCCGATCCGATCCCGATCATGTGATTTTGAGTATCTACCGATACCAATCTTTCCCGATTCGATCTTTCACATTAGTAACTAGGGGTGCACCGATATATCGGTCGGGTATCGGTATCGGCAGATAAGTGCCTTGTTGACACCTATCGGCCTATCGGCCGATAAGCTCAAATGTGCCGATAGCAGTCGCCGATAAATAACCAATTTGTGTAGCGTCAAAAGGCACAAAAAAAAAAGTTCACTCGCGAGTCGCGAGTCTCGCGACCTACCTGCACAACGCCCGCGGTCCCCCACACACACACACAAGCTACTGCATCAGTTACTACTTATGATTAACAAGGCATTCGTTTTGTGGCATTAACGAACGTTATATAGTGTTACACGGACAATAACATCAGCATATTATTATTACCCATAGCAGCAAGGCATTACTCCGAGTCCGTTCATAGCTCTGTTCCATTCCGTTGCTCATTCCGTACCAAACTACCCATTCTGCAATCTGTTAATAAAGTTTTCAATGAGACAAATGTATAGAAAGGCTTTGTTTTATTATAACATTTGTTGCAGTAAATAAAATCATTGTCTCTCGTTTGGTCATTCTGTCGAGCGCTGGTCGGCGGGCAGCAGCTTGTTTACCTCTCGCAAGCAGATCAAACGCTTGCCGATTGGTGGTAAGAACAGCAGGAGGTGGGTGCTAGCGTTGGGGGCGTAATTGGCCGAATCGACTGTCAATCAAAATGGTTCTATTGCATTGGCTGAGAGGCTGAGCTCTGGTTGAGAGAGGTGCTCTCGCTTATTAAAACTCAAGTCATAAACAAGTCTTGAGCAAGACAAGAAGTTAGTCTGTAAGGTTATGAAAGCCAGTGAGTATATTAAAAAAAAAAGTTAGGGAACCGCTGCTCTAAATGTTTTGATGAATTGAAAATGGAGGACCCTTATGTAAACAAGCTGAAAGTATTTGGCTGGTCTTCATCCTCCAGTCTTATAGTCTTAGCAGTTGTATTAAGCTGTACTGTATTGTACCCATTCTGCAATCTGTTAATAAAGTTTTCAAACAATCAATCAGACAAATCATGTATAGAAAAGCTTTCCTTTTATTATAACATTCTTTCATATAACAAAACAATATATTATTGTTTTTAAGAACGTTTTAGCCCTATGCTTGACTTTTAGGCATGTCAACAAATAAAATAATAATAAAATGAATAAATAAAATATTAAATAAATAATAATACACGTCTCTTTTTGTGTTACACCAAATTATGCTCACTGAGAACATATGCCTCTTTACTTACTGGCCTCTTTACTTACTTAAAAAAGGAAAGGAAACATCAAGAAATATATGTATGGCATTCCATACCAAGAATGAATATTCTCTAACGCGAGAATCAGCGCTCAATAACGCAACAGGCCTAGTGCTGATTCGAACATTATATTCGGTAACAAACTTCTCAATCAAGCACAGCACAGATATATAAATATATAGCCAATATATTTAACATTGTAAAAAAGAAAAAAAGGTTGTAGAATACACTTGTATTCAATAACTGAGAAATGAATAGAACACGTCACATTGTAAAAGGAACATTAAAGTGAGCGATGTTTAGAGCGGCTTCGCACATTGTTTTAGCCTACTTCCGATTCTTAAGAAAAAGCGGCATGTTTTTCTTGATAAATAGAAGCATCTCTGCTTTGTCGCAGCTCAGTCTGTTTCTCTTCTCATCTATAACATGAGACGCAGCACTGAACAGCCGCTCGCTGTCCACGCTGGTGCATGGGGCAGATAGGTATCTGCGTGCCATCTGTGCCAGTACAGGGAAACGGCCGTGATTATTGCTCCAATATTCAAGTGCACTCTCATTTCTGGGAATGGAGACCTCTGCAAGATACCCATCCAGTTGCTGCGATGCGCTTGAGCGTGGCCTTTCTGGCCCACTCTCCTCCAAAATCTCATCGAACATGTCGTGCAGAGTGGACCGTGCCTCGTCCGTCCGTGCCCTTTTCTGCTGTGGGCCACCAGCTGCCTCTGCATTATGCGCTTCGTCATCACCAGGCATTGCATGAATTAGGTCTACTAATACACGTCGTTTTGCATCCCCATCAAAGTAGCGGTCCTTATATCTAGGATCCAGTGCGGTTGCAATACTGTAGATGGGGTCAAACTCTATTTGATCGAAGCGTTTATTTATAGCCTCTAGCAGTGTGGTCTTTGTGGTTTTGACACCATGGTCTGTGTCAACGTCCTTGCTCAGAAGGCGTCTCAGGGCCCTCACGGATGGAATGACGTCAGCAGCCGACGCCTCAGATGCGCTAATTTCTCTTGTCAGTTGTTCAAACGGAGAGAGAAGTGTGAGGACGTTTTCAACCAATCCCCACTGGTGCGCATTGATAGTTGCGGGGAGGTCATAATCTGCGGAATATGCAGCGAGTGTGCGCTTCTGTTCTAGAAGGCTTTGCAGCATATAAAAAGTACTGTTCCAGCGCGTGGAAACATCTTGCTGGAGCCGTTTTATTGGACCCAACTGGCCTGTCTTCTGCAGGGCATGTAGGCGTGAGTACGCGAGTGGGGAATGCTTAAAGTGACCGACTATTTTTCGGCCTATTGCGACCACATCCGCGATGCTCCTCTGACTCAGTACTGCCTCGTGGACTGCCAGCTGGAGAGTATGTGCCATGCACCCAAAACTGGTGAGTCCACTGTCCTTCATCGCTTTAGACATATTCTTGGCATTATCTCTCACGACAACATGCACCTGTGATTTGTCGATTTTCCACGTGGCAAACATCTTATCGAATGCTGCGGAGATTGCTATTGCTGTGTGGGACCCTGTAAACTCCTGCGAATGCAACACCACTTTGACCAATTTGAAATCTTTGTCTACCCATTGGGCGGTGAGGCTAAGCATGCTCATGGGACTGACATCAGAACTCCATATATCAGTTGTGAAGCTAATGGCGTGCACATCAAGTGCCAGTAGCTCGTGAATGTGTGTGGCCACAACATTGTAGATGTCGGGTAGACAGACGTCAGCGAAATAACGCCGACTTGGCAGTGTGTACCGGGGCTCAATGTACTCCACCAGCCTCCGAAACCCCACGTCTTCCACAACGGAGAAGGGTTGGTCATCTAGTGCAATAAACTCCATCACCTTCTTAGTGATACCTTTAGCTTTGGCACTGTCCCTATCTAACTTTTGGCTGCGCTCGAATGCGTGTGTTAATAGAGACTGAGTCGAGGTCGAGGACTTGCGTTGCACTTTCGTAGTAGCCAGTGCCGATGTGGCTTTCATATACTCATTGTAATCTTCCACGTGCCTTGATTTTAAATGGTTGATCAGATTTGATGTATTAAAATCCCTGGTTGAGGTGCCTCCCCTTGAAACATCAACGGAGCATTTGTTGCAATTAGCATAGCGTCCGTTTTCTCTTTCTGACACCGTGAAATGAGCCCATACAGCCGACATTGTCTTCGTATTTGTTTTGTGTACAAGAAAAACAGCACGGTACCGTAGATATTTCAGACACCCCCGCTTTTCTTTCGTTGAAATATAAATAACGTTACATTCAGAGAGCTGCCTTGATTTTTCTGACGAAAGATTATGTTCTTTACTTCCTTAAAGTTCCTTTTTGCGGCCTTGAGAAGCGTGCGCACACTCACAGCTGAGATGATGTTCCTTTTTGCGCCTGACGAGAAACACTGAATTCTGCTATTTTAGGCATGGCAACAAATTAAATAATAATAATACAATGAATAAATAAAATATTACTACACGTCTTGTGTTACAAATTGTGCTCACCGATATGAACATAGGCCTCTTTACTTACTTACAAAAAAAGGAAACATCAATAAATATGTTTATGGATTTACAGGTGCAGCTCAATAAATTAGAATATCGTGGAAAAGTTATTTTATTTCAGTATTTAAATTCAAAAAGCGAAACTCTCGTAGATTAGATTCATTACACACAAAGTGAAATATTTCAACTAGCCTTCATTTGTTTGAATTTGGATGATTATGTCTTACAGCTCATGAAAGCCCAAAATCACTCATCAATAAAAAAAAATTAAATAAAATTTATGTATTTTTCTTTTGTATATACTATAGAAATGTCGGCCTTCTGAAAACTAAGTATGTTCATGTATGTTCACTCAGTACACTTGGTTAGGGCTCCTTTTGCAGTGCACAAATGACTGCATCAATAATACAGTGAAATATACTGACTTTTCCACGATATTCTAATTTATTGAGCTGCACCTGTATTCACCATGCCATGTGTTATTTTATAATGCTCATGAGTCATACAATACAAGTAAACATTATCCTCGCCTTAGCGAGCACACAACAATTAACCAGCTATATCAACAATAAGCAGCAGTTATTAACGGAAATGTTGGTAACTCCAGTAATTTTACTCAAATTGCAACAAATAAAATACTTCACCACACGAAAGAACAAAATGAGAATTATGCTCAGAAACAGATTATATTTATTAGTAAAATAACACCATAGCACCGCCATTAGCCTTTTCATGTCACGCACCATCAAAAGGGCGCGCGTGCACATATACAGTAGTTTAAAAAAAAAAAAAAAAAAAAAAAAAAAATTTAAAAAAAAATATTAAAAATAATTTAAAAAAAAAAAATTTGGGCCACTAATATCGGTATCGGTATCGGCCGATTGTGTTAATTGAACAATCAGTATCGGCGGCAAATTTGCATATCGGTGCACCCCTATTAGTAACCAATTTGACGCATTTTTGTCAGAAACTAGCGAAGCGAGACAAGCCCGTCTGCTGCCTAAGGGCTTGCGTCCACCTGCCGCATATTTCTGGGCGCAAGCGTCTTTTTTCAATTGATCCCAATGGGGAGGGAGCGTATGCGGCTGCATGCTGCCGCCTATAGGAAATGCGCTGCAGTCGGCTTCTTTTTTCAGCGCTTTTCAGCTTTTTTGTGCGGCAGCACCCAGTGTTTAAAGTTGAAACTTTCTGAACTTTTCAGATCGATGCGCTGAGCGCATTTTCAGACAACCAATCACAGCCGTGGCGTTCGTGACACATTCGTAACCTGACACCGGAGTTGCCTGCCTGCCTGCCCACAAGAGACAGGAGCAGTATGAGGGCAAGCGTCTGCTGGTTGGTGGTCATTGCGATTCGCGACAAAGCACAAATACACTAATAACTACACGAATACACTAATAAAAAGCTAATAAAAAGCAAAGGGCGAACTGTGGTGTCAGGCAATAACTATATATATAATTAATATACAATAAAGTGTATTAAAATATGCTATATGTGCAAAACCGCGGCAGTAAAATACGATAAAAAGATGGCTGTCGCTAGATTTCTTTCTCTCTGTCATCTTGCTACAAGATGCGCTTCATTCCAGCACTACCGGCGCACTGCCAGCGTTTTTCAGCTGGAAATGTGCGCTAGGTGGATGCATGCCCTAATAGTCCCTCGAGGGGCTCGAGGCGGCTCGAGTGCCGGTGGCTCACATTACATTCACCCTGAGAAATCTGTTTGCACATTAGTATACATTCACAGTGTTCGACTTACGTAATGATTTGCTCCATTTTGGTCTGAAACGCCGACGATAATCCTCAGTCACAAAGCAAATATGGTGAAAAGTTAACTTCATTCAAGCGAGGCATTGCAACCTAATCTAAAAACTCTGCCTCCTTACCTCCCCGAGCACAATGATATACCAACCTGCTGCTTCATGACATGAGATGGTAATAACATACATAGAGCAATGGCGCCATCGTCTGTAAAAATCAGGTGACTGCAAGTTCTGCAACTAATAGTCCCTCATCCTTGACATAAATCATTTGATGTATAATTAAATCAAAGGAAATGCGTTTGTTTTGGCAAATTCTTCTGCTCTGTGTGACAATAAATAAATGAATGATGATATGTAATTTAAAACCAAAACGAAGGCCTCAGTATGAGTTTAAGACGTATGTTTGTTGAATAAAAAAATAAATGTTGACTCCCGATTTCTTTTTTTGATCCCGATCTTCTGAAAATCACGTGATCGGCCCCCGATCCCGAGATCGGATCGGGACATCCCTATCTTTCTGCAACGACTCATGCCTTGTGGGATTTGACAGCGAGATTTCGGTTTAAGTAACCAAATAAAAATAATATTATCGAGCACCCTCAAAAACCACTGGAGTTCAGTTGAAAGTAATTGATTGCTCATGCCGATCCCTAATAGGTTGCTGTACCTTCGGTTGAAACTAAGGGATAAAAAATTAAGCAACCTACGCACTGGAGGAATGCATTAATACACCCAGTAGTACTAATTTATTTATTTTAAACCAAGCTTAAAGGGGAACTCCAACATTTTGGGAAATTAGCTTATTTAACATCTTCCCTGGAGTTAGACAAGAAGATACATACCTTTTTTGTCTCTGTGCGTGCATTTTAGCTTTGGGAATAGACGCTCCGTTAGCATAGCTTAGCTTCATCACTGGAAGTGAGGCAGGACAGTAGCCTTACAGTGCCTTACAGTGTATTGCAAGGTCTGACATTGACCAAACTTGATATGCATGACCTTGGTGGGCTCTAGGTCAACTCCTGAAAAGGGGGTCAATGTCAGACTTTGCAATCAAAAGTTAAGGGGCTAATAATTCTTGCCATAATTTCAGTGCGCCCCCTAACTTTTGATTGCAAGGTCTGACATTGACCCCCTTTTCAGGAGTTGACCTAGAGCCCACCAAGGTCATGCATATCAAATTTGGTCAATGTCAGACCTTGCAATACACTGTAAGGCACTGTAAGGCTACTGTCCTGCCTCACTTCCAGTGATGAAGCTAAGCTATGCTAACGGAGCGTCTATTCCCAAAGCTAAAATGCACGCACAGAGACAAAAAAGGTATGTATCTTCTTGTCTAACTCCAGGGAAGATGTTAAATAAGCTAATTTCCCAAAATGTTGGAGTTCCCCTTTAATCTTTTACTTCAGAGTTTGTTAGTATCTATACATCAGAATGGCAGCCAACAATGAAGCGTAAACACAAAATTAAACAACCTTAATGCATGGAGGAATGCATTAATACACCCAGTAAGTACTCATTTATTTATCTTATACCGAGCTTAATCTCTTAGTTTGTTAGTATCTATAAATCAGAATGGCAGCCAACGATGAAGCATAAAAACACTAAATGAACAACACTTTTGGGCTCCTACTGTAAATATCCACTACCCAAACAGTGTGTATAGCCTGGTGTGTTGTATGATGTCGTGTAGCTCAACTGGTAGATCATGGCAAGAACTCACAAACCTTTGTATTAACCCTTTCAATACCACACTACAGAAGGTTAACCTTTCACTACCACACTACAGACGGTTAACCGACTGTAGTGTGGTTAACCGTCTGCAGTGTGGTAGTGAAAGGGTTAACGTTCTGTAGTGTGGTAGTGAAAGGGTTAACCTTATGTAGTGTGGTTGTGAAAGGGTTAACCATCTGTCGTGTGGCAGTGAAAGGGTTAACCGTATGTAGTGTGGTAGTGAAAGGGTTAACCTTCTATATTGTCGCAGTGAACGGGTTAACCATTTGGTAGTGAAGGGGTTAAAGTGTCCAGCAAACAGAGCACACTGTAGGTAGAAGCCTGTCCTCTCCGTTTTGCACTTGTGGCCTTGGGTGCTCTCCTCCTGACAAAGGTCAAGGATGGCCTGCTAGATGAGCTAGCTGTGGCACGTAATCACACGAGAGAGGCAGTCAGAGTTAAGGTGATTATAGACACTAGTAATCACCTTAAGGGGTGATCGGTGGTGCATTGATACACAGTGTCTAGTGTAGGAAAACCGGTCACTAAATGTCGAGTTTCGAGTCCCCAGTGTTAAGAGTACAAGGCCAAGTCAGAGTCGTCGAGTCCCCTTTATCCTAGTCCAAGTCATCAAGGTTGAGTCCACTCCACTCATTACATTAACACTTTGATTGCCTAAGGCTAAATTCATGATATACCATAGGTTGCCAGCTCTATTTGTCTATGTAGAAGTTCCCCTTCTTTGCAGGGCTATAACTTTTTAAATTCTATTGCTAAATTGCCATTATTAGGGCCCATTCAATGTCCTATATGTATTGTTCAGGGTGTATGAACGTTAAACTTTTTCATTCACATATTCATACTAAAATATGATCTAAAGTATAAGTATGTTTTCATCTCTTTCTGCAGCTTTCTCCAGAACGTGATCTATAGCCCCAAATGCATTATATTGATGATCAAATACAGTTTGATAGCAATCGGCGCGATATAAAAAAATCCAACTGGACGGACTTCTGGAAGTTACTACACGTAATCTGATGTTGACCGGATGGCCGAGGGGGCGTTTATAATTCCGTGGGCAGCGTTATACCATTCATCTAATGTGGGTCAAATGTTCATCATAGCAGTTAGTATCGTACACATTGAAAAATAACGCTGAATCTTACCGTATCTTCCTCGCGCCGTTGGGCGATGAGCGTGGAACAGACATTTTCCTATTATGGGATATAGAAATATCCGGTCCATTTCCAGGTTGTATAATAATATATACGTCCAAATCATGTTGTTTTTTCGAGTTATTTGCAGCGATCGATGTTCACTGTGTGAAGACTGAGTCTCTCTAACACTAGCGAGTGCCCGGACCCCATATGGAGTGAGTCCTACCGGGTTAAAGGTAACATCCGTTTTTTCGATCTGCCGATCGGCCACCAGATGGCGGTCTTGAACCGCTAGAGGATTGAGAGGAGATCACACTTGTGTCTCAGGGCCCCGGAAAGGAAATATGATTCCGATCACAGATTTTTGAAATATTGATATCAAAGACGAGTTACGGCGTCTTCGGCAACTTAAGCATGGCGGGGAAGGACGCCTAAAAGCGTCTTCCGGCAGTTAAAGTGTTAAACATAAATGACAGTGGTCAGGTCACCATTTCAAATGGGACTTTATTTACTTTGTGACACAATGGTCAAACAAATGCACTAGCCATCAATATCTTATGCCAAATGATTAGGGCATATTACAAAAATATATACCGTACTTTTCGGACTATAAGCCGCGGCTTTTCCCCCCATTTTTCGACCCTGCGGCTTATATAACGGTGCGGCTTATATGTGACTCGACGTGACCAAACCCGAAAATGTAAAAATCTAAATATTGCTTTTTTGACTGCATTGAAATGTTATTTATCTGTTCCCTTATTTGCTAAACTTAATACAACTTGTAAATGAGTTAATTCTTGTTATTTGTCCGACAGTATTGTGTCCCAATGCTAATTACATATGGTAATTAAACATTAAAACACCTGCGGCTTATAGTCCAGTGCGGCTTATATATGTACACATCATTCAATTTAGCTGCTGCGGCTTATAGTCAGGTGCGGCTTATAGTGCGAAAAGTACGGTATACAGTATTTATCAATTAACAAGTCTGAGTCCGAGTCTGCACCTTCCGAGTCAGAATGCAGTCAATGCTCAAGTCCAAGTCATCAGTGCTCATGTCCAAGTCAAGTCACAAGTGCTGGACTCGGACTCGAGTACTACAACACTGGATGAGACCTATTTGGATGAGATGTAATGTCAACTTGCCCGCAGGGCAGGGCGATTCATTGAGTTTCAATTCCAATTCCAATTACTTTTTTTTTTTTTTATATCTTTATTTCGAACATGTAAATCAGGGAGGGGCAACTGGCGGCCCTCACCGACGCTCCATGCGGCCCCAGACTAATATTTATAAAAAAAAAGAAAAAAAAAAAATTATAATTTTTTTTTTTTTTTGCATTCGACTAAGAGGTTGGCAGTCGACTATGGCTCCTTTCGATCGATTAGTCAACTATTCGACTAATAGGGGTCAGCCCTAGTATGGACATATTCAACACTGTTGAAAGTGCCGTGCAGCAATATGGAGGGTTTGATAAACTGTCCGCTGTTGTTACCGATGGAGCACCCGCAATGAAAGGAAAACACACAGGATTCGCTGGGCTTCTAAGGCAGAGTGGCGTTGAGTGTCCAATGCTACACTGCATTATACATCAGGTAAGTTCGCTAACATAATTTCCATCTATTGTGGGTCACTAATAATCAGGGGTGCAGTGGTCTTGCCACGCGGTACCACGCCGTCCCAGCACTTTTCTGAGCAGAAGTACGCGCACGGATGTGCATGCGCACACAAAAATGAAACGTTATTTCATCTGATGCAGATCGCATACAAACATTGAAGTTGACATTCCTTCTGTTGTGCGCCAACAGGAGAGACCACAAGTGTCTCATTAAAGACAGAACCATTATTGACCCACTGTGGGGGAGGGTGAATGGCATGCCAGTTTGATAAAGGGTCAATGGGAGGCATGTAGAATTGCACAAAAAGGAATTCATTATTCTGATGAGTATTGCACTTGGCTACTTGTTTACTTTTGTAGTGTTCAGATAACACTAATAACACTGAAATGCATGTTATGGATATGAAGCACTCAGGAATGTTTTGTTTAGTAGCAGGATAAAAGTTTATACATTTAATTTAACAAAATCATTTATTAATCCACTTTTGATTTACTGTTGTGAATGCAGCATGCAGAATGCTTTGTGTTTGTTGAGCAGTGGGCTTTAAGTTCATACATTTATTTTAATAGAAGCCTTAATTATAATTTGTCATTTTTGTATATAGTTGGGTTACACAGCAATACTTTCAAATTCAGCTGTATTTATAAATTCATAAAGTTGAAATTAAGCATTACTAAATGCGTTTGAAATGGAATAAAAACAAAGTTACAACAAATTATAATAGTTTATATGCCTTATTTATCACATTATTGTGACTATTATGGGCTATTTGAGTGATGGGGTACTACTGGCGGGACAGCCGATAAACAATGCGGCCCCCCAGATTGAGTGTGGAAATTTAGTGGCTCTCACTATACAAAGTTGCCCACCCCTGATGTAAATGAATACAAACTAAATAAATAACTAAACAAAAGCAAAACATAACTCAATTGTCATGTTCGAAAAGGAGTAGGAAGAAGTATGCACTTATTTAATCCTACCCCCTTTATCTTCCCACGATCATGAAAACAAGATAATCGAGAAAGACGCATGCAGTGTCACTCTCATTCTGTCTTGTGTTGTAAATGCAGCGCACCCTTCCTTCATAGCGGTAAGCTCCGCTTCCCCTCCTCTCAAGCCCAGACAGTAGTTTCAGCTTGTGTTGAGGGAGGAGGGAGCCACGGCACATTTCTCCAATTATTTATCTTTGGTAACTCGTAGAAGACGACAGAAAGGCAGCCTTTGGTCGAGAGAAAAAAAGGTAAAACTAATTCAGTCGTCGTCATAAGATGTTCTCAAAATCAATGAGTGAATCGTGTTTAATAATCATGATTTCAATATCAATCAAAATAATCGTGGCTATGATTTATGCCATAATCGAGCAGCCCTACTTGCCCGCACAAAGGGTACATTTCTTTCCCGGTCAAACCCTGTGCTTGTGGATGGCTGTCACACTTAGAACTAAACATCTATTTAGTGGCTTGCCGGTTACAATGTCGCCTTTCAACAATCCAGTATACCTGACTGTCACTGTCAAGAGACGATACAATGGTGATTAATGATAACTCTATTGTAACAAGCAGCCACAGGGAGAGACTGCCAATTAGCTGTATCTCTGCAGATACCCAGAGGTGCTGCGTCTGTCTCAGATTTCTGACTCATTGATACACAATACACAACCGCAAAGCCTATTCTACTGCCTTTATCCCCCAGACTATGGATAGTACAGGCATATTAGTAAACGGAGCAGATTCCTCTTGGTTGTCTTCTAGCAGTGGTGTGCACGTGTTACCTACCTAAACGGGACAATATATAACATATTAAGTATATCACGGCATACATACCTTATGCATACTGCACCTTATGTGAATACTGTATACTTACTTCATCAGAGCATATATTTAGCATTTTTAGATTATATATATATATTGTAACTATATTTATTGTAGGGCAAATTAATATAACTGATAAATATAACTATAATTAATCTTGCACCTTGGCCTTTTTACACTGCCTATTCGCCCATATGTGCATGCACAGAATTAATTATATTGTTATATTGTTTACACTGCCTATTTTTATTCTATTTTGACTTCCCCACTGTACTATAATTTTGACTGTATCTGTATCATGTCTTCTACTACCTGTACCTTCCCTCCCCAACCCTGCTTTGATGCCTGAATTCCCCCAAGGGGATCAATAAAGGAATATCCTATCTTATCTTACACTGAAGTTCTCAGGTTTACAGTGTGAGTGTACGCATGCACACAGTGTAACACACACACCTGTGTCCCATGAAAAGATATGCATTGGAAATGAATGTAGGCAAACGTATCTGAATCAATCTGCCTTTTGTAAGGTGGGGTACCGACCGAATTACATCGGTACTACAGAGTACCGATTCACACTAGATCAATTGGTATCAAATGTCGGTACCTTTACATGTTTAGTATAATAGTGTAATATTACTAGACAAGAGGGAGCCTTTTCCACAAATATATACGTATATTACTGTCCCGTCTCATGGGTCTTTGGAAAGACCAGGCGAGGTCAGAGGAGTTTGATGATATTTACTGAGCATGGCCAGATAATGTTGATATTTAAACATTTACAAACATGATTCATGAGATTTATTTTGTGTGGTGTGTTACAACAATAAACAACAAAATGTTCTAAATAAATAACAATATTCAAATTGTTGATATTTTTTATAAATTAAATATCTTGTTTGTCATTACAGAGAGCGAGAGAGTTAAGTAAGAAAAAACTGTACCGTTTGGTACAGATACCAAATTCCAGGTAGTTTCCTAGCCTTTGCCTCCAGGGCCCCGTTCCCCGTACCTGGATAACTGAGTTAGCCGGATAACTTTCGGTGAAGTCTGACTTAAGCCGGACTTTCCGGTTCCCCGTACCTGGATTGTCCAAATCACCATGACAACAGATCCAAAAGTTTGAGCCTGGTCGAAAGCAGGGTTTAAGTTCAAGTTAGCCGGATGAACCATCGCCACGCCCCCGCAAAGAAGTGACAGCCCGTTTCCTGAAATTATTCCCACAGTCTACGATCTGCATTATACCATTCTGAATTACGTTTTTGTGCTCCATTCTTCCAGAGGGGGCTTTTGAAATGTAAAATAGACCCAAAATGCTGATACTAAATTCACTTTGTCCTAAATAATGCACGTTATATATACCGTGGTGCTCGCTCGGTGCGATGTACACATTATGTGGTTATTTTAATTGTAACTGGGATTAAGATGTCTGATGAGATGCGCTGTTTGACGGATTTGAGAAATTGAATGAGCCGTTGACGTCACATTAATGAATGAGGATAAAGAGATAAAACTTCATTCAAAATAAAGGATATTCTAAACACGGGTCTCTCGTTCATTAATGTATAAACAATGAATTTATCCCATCTGGCACAGTGGCGCAGTGGTAGTGCTCAATCCTGGCAACCCAGCGACCGGTGTTCGAAACCCCGTGTTTCCAATATAATTTTTTGGAATATAATATTAATGATTATACGCCAAAGTAGCCTAGTTTTAAGTTAAAATATTATAAATCTACATGCATTGAGGATGTCATTCTTTATATAGCTCTCAACGTGCACCAAATTGAATTATTCCTACATCGCAAAAAGAAGGGGAAGACTAGGTTTCGAACCCCGGTCGTCTGCGTGAAAGTCAAAAGAAGAACCCGTTACACCACAGTGGAGATAAGTAAAAGATCGACCATACATCAATCAATGGGAAGAGAGCCGTATCGTTATCCTGTATAACAGTTTAACTAATTATTTTCGCTAGCAAGATCTCATTTGATTATTCAATCCAGCAGGCAAGTTTAAAGAAATATAATCTGATTGATTGAGGTAATGAGGGACTTAAAATTAGCCTATAGATAACGCATTTAACTTGTCGGCGAGGCGATTGAGCCGTACTGCAATATGTTAATAAAGTTTTAAATCAATGAATCAATCAATGCCGCTAGAGAATCAGGATCTCTGCTATCGATACGTGCTGGCTTTTCAACTGGAGCGGCCGCGCGCACTTATCCTGGGTCTCAAGTCTGGCTTGAGTTAACAAGACTGAATCCACCTTCGAGGAACAGGAAAATCCCGGCTTCAAACATCGGGTTAACTGAATCTGGATAATGACATCTTGATCGACTTAGTTGAACCAGGTACGGGGAATAGGGCCCAGGTATCTTTGCAAAACTGACAATCTCATAACATACTGTAAGTGCTAGAGATTCAGCAGTGGTGCAGTAGCTCTACACAGGGAAACACTGGTTTCCAGTAGAAATGCATGGGATGACGTATCTGCTAATCCATGCCAACAGAACTGGTCTCGCCGTGGAGGAGCGAGGGGACCCAGGAGTCTATATGGAGACTGACCCTCTGGAAGAGAGAGGGGACCCAGGAGTCTATATGGAGACTGACCCTCTGGAAGAGAGAGGGGACCCAGGAGTCTATATGGAGACTGACCCTCTCTGGAAGAGTGAGGGGACCCAGGAGTCTATATGGAGACTGACCCTCTCTGGAAGAGAGAGGGGACCCAGGAGTCTATATGGAGACTGACCCTCTGGAAGAGAGAAGGGACCCAGGAGTATATATGGAGACTGACCCTCTGGAAGAGAGAGGGGACCCAGGAGTCTATATGGAGACTGACCCTCTCTGGAAGAGAGAGGGGACCCAGGAGTCTATGGAGACTGACCCTCTGGAGGAGAGAGGGGACCCAGGAGTCTATATGGAGACTGACCCTCTCTGGAAGAGAGAGGGGACCCAGGAGTCTATATGGAGACTGACCCTCTGGAAGAGTGAGGGGACCCAGGAGTCTATATGGAGACTGACCCTCTGGAAGAGAGAGGGGACCCAGGAGTCTATGGAGACTGACCCTCTGGAAGAGAGAGGGACCCAGGAGTCTATGGAGACTGACCCTCTGGAAGAGAGAGGGGACCCAGGAGTCTATGGAGACTGACCCTCTGGAAGAGAGAGGGACCCAGGAGTCTATGGAGACTGACCCTCTGGAAGAGAGAGGGGACCCAGGAGTCTATGGAGACTGACCCTCTGGAAGAGAGAGGGACCCAGGAGTCTATGGAGACTGACCCTCTGGAAGAGAGAGGGGACCCAGGAGTCTATATGGAGACTGACCCTCTGGAAGAGAGAGGGGACCCAGGAGTCTATATGGAGACTGACCCTCTCTGGAAGAGTGAGGGGACCCAGGAGTCTATATGGATACTGACCCTCTCTGGAAGAGAGAGGGGACCCAGGAGTCTATATGGAGACTGACCCTCTGGAAGAGTGAGGGGACCCAGGAGTCTATATGGAGACTGACCCTCTGGAAGAGAGAGGGGACCCAGGAGTCTATATGGAGACTGACCCTCTGGAAGAGAGAGGGGACCCAGGAGTATATATGGAGACTGACCGGCCCTCTGGAAGAGTGAGGGGACCCAGGAGTCTATATGGAGACTGACCCTCTGGAGGAGAGAGGGGACCCAGGAGTCTACTGTATATGGAGACTGACCCTCTGGAAGAGAGAGGGGACCCAGGAGTCTATATGGAGACTGACCCTCTGGAAGAGAGAGGGGACCCAGGAGTCTATATGGAGACTGACCCTCTGGAAGAGTGAGGGGACCCAGGAGTCTATATGGAGACTGACCCTCTGGAAGAGAGAGGGGACCCAGGAGTCTATGGAGACTGACCCTCTGGAAGAGAGAGGGACCCAGGAGTCTATGGAGACTGACCCTCTGGAAGAGAGAGGGGACCCAGGAGTCTATGGAGACTGACCCTCTGGAAGAGAGAGGGACCCAGGAGTCTATGGAGACTGACCCTCTGGAAGAGAGAGGGGACCCAGGAGTCTATATGGAGACTGACCCTCTCTGGAAGAGAGAGGGGACCCAGGAGTCTATATGGAGACTGACCCTCTGGAGGAGTGAGGGGACCCAGGAGTCTATATGGAGACTGACCCTCTGGAAGAGTGAGGGGACCCAGGAGTCTATATGGAGACTGACCCTCTGGAAGAGAGAGGGGACCCAGGAGTCTATATGGAGACTGACCCTCTGGAGGAGAGAGGGGACCCAGGAGTCTATATGGAGACTGACCCTCTGGAAGAGAGAGGGGACCCAGGAGTCTATATGGAGACTGACCCTCTGGAAGAGAGAGGGGACCCAGGAGTCTATATGGAGACTGACCCTCTGGAAGAGAGAGGGGACCCAGGAGTCTATATGGAGACTGACCCTCTGGAAGAGAGAGGGGACCCAGGAGTCTATATGGAGACTGACCCTCTGGAAGAGAGAGGGGACCCAGGAGTCTATGGAGACTGACCCTCTGGAGGAGTGAGGGGACCCAGGAGTCTATATGGAGACTGACCCTCTGGAGGAGTGAGGGGACCCAGGAGTCTATATGGAGACTGACCCTCTGGAAGAGAGAGGGGACCCAGGAGTCTATGGAGACTGACCCTCTGGAAGAGAGAGGGGACCCAGGAGTCTATATGGAGACTGACCCTCTGGAAGAGAGAGGGGACCCAGGAGTCTATGGAGACTGACCCTCTGGAGAGCGGAGACGGCCAGCGATGGCCATGATACAATTAGAGCCACGCCGATGCCCCCACTGACACTTTGATTTACAATCCCCACTGGCTAGCTGCCACAATACGGTGTGTGTGTGTGTGTGTGTGTGTGTGTGTGTGTGTGTGTGTGTGTGTGTGTGTGTGTGTGTGTGTGTGTGTGTGTGTGTGTGTGTGTGTGTGCAGCATCCTTCACACAGCATCACACTGGTTAGTTTGAAGCAAGATATAGGGAGAGATAGAGAGAGAGAGAGAGAGAGAGAGAGAGAGAGAGAGAGAGAGAGAGAGAGAGAGAGAGAGAGAGAGAGTAGAGTGTGTCTGTGTGTATCCTTCATCAAGCATCACACTGGTTAGTTTGAAGCAAGATGGAGAAAGAGAGAGAAAGGAAGACAAATAGAAAGAACAAAAAAGACAGAGAGAGAAAGAAAATTACAACAGTGTGTGTGTATGCGTGTGTGTGTGTTTGTGTGTGCGTGCGTGAGATCAAGGATGCCCCAGATCTGCCTGTGGCCAGCGCAAGCACTCCCCCGCCACTCAAAGAAGACCCTCCTGAATTCACATTGGGTTTCTAGGCAACAAGGACTCTGGCAGCTTGCCAATCTCGTCTTTCAACTTCCGGTGAGCCTATGACACACTGCATCAAGAAATGGATATTATTAGCCTTCAAAGTCTGTACATAAAAAAATAAATAAAATACCATGCCCCTTGTTCTATTTATTTACAGATAATGAGCTAGCTAAATAGTGTTGTGCTTATACTGTAGATGTATAATTTGTTCCGTTTGGGATTCATTATCCTCATACTAGCTAGCATCTTAATCACAAAGTTCAGCTACAGGAAATTAAGAGACAACTGCAGAAGTGGGCAGGGCATATCCGACCGCGGCCCCGGAGAGCCTGGCTGTCACGCCAGGCATTCCACCTGCCACAAAACGCCTCCAGGGCCCTGTTCCTCGTACCTGGTTCAACTAAGTCGATCAAAAGTCCCATTAGCCAGATTAAATTAACCTGATGAATAAATCCAGGCTTTCCCTGTTCCTTGAAGACGGTTTCACTCTTGTTAATTCGAACCAGACTTGATACTCAGGATAATTGTAGCAGAGGCTCTGGCTAGTAGTAACGTCTATGTTGTGATTTTTAGTGCACAATAAATATTCAACATTCTCTTTTGAGACTCCGCCTCAGACTCTTATTCTTTGGCACTAAACGCTAAACATTGTCACCATTATGGCTGTCCGCATTATGTCATTAATTGTCGATCAGTGATGACACAGGTTAGCCACGTTAACGTGAGCTAACGTTAGGTTAGCCAGTTAGCGTGAGCTACCGGTAACTGTTAGATGGAAAGAATTAACGTTACTGGTGAAAAAGTGATTTACCTTGGAATACTCCTTTGCCAACTTGCAGTACTTTGCTTGCAGGTCTGCAGCCATTATTGCTGGATTATGAATAGTCCCAACTTTAGCCAAGGTAACGTTAAGCTAAAACTAGCTCTTCAGCTAATGCTAAATAACACCAGCAAGCTCCCTGTCACAGCGCTCTGTCGGGACGATGGCATTTAAGAAAGTATCTGCTGTTAAAATGACAAACAGCATTGACACTTTAATTCACGGTCGATTAAAAACACGTTTGTTTTATAATGCTGACTCTCAGCAGGAGGATACCACACATGTTGTTGATAAATTACGTCATATGGTATCGGAGCATAGAATTAGAGGGTACTCGCCGATACCGATACCAGCATTTTAGGCAGTATCGGAGGCATTTCCGATAGTGGTATCGGTATCGGAACAACTCTAGTTGGCAATGACAGCAGCCAGCTAGCTCACTTGTTTGATGATGTCACATTCGCTATTAAGTAAAAACAAAATCACATGTTCACATGGGTGGGTGGGTGCATATTAGTATTCTAATAGTTCCCAGTGTCTATCGAATAGTAATTGTGAGTTTTGCCCATTCCTACCATCAGTCCGGCAGCGTGGCTACATGGGTAGAGCTACAAACTCATGATCGGAAGATCACCGGTTCGAGACCCGGTCAAGGCCGTTGTCGGAAAGTGGTGTGGTTGTCCAGCAGGGGGCACTCTGTCCTCTGGACTAGTCAGTAACAATGCCCCTGTTACGGTGATAGGGAGACCGTACAGCTGCGAGTGCCGTCCTTCAGATGAGACGCTAAACCGAGGTCCTGACTGAATCTCGCCGTTAACACTTTGAGCGCCACTCACAGCTAATCTCGGGTTTACGATAGTGACGCTGAAAGCCATGTCACGGCTTTTCTCGGATTTTTTTTTCTTCTTTTTTAGCGATCTGAAATCATATTGCATCACCCGAGCCTACCGTTGGAAATCCAGGGGCCGCCGGCGATCAGATGTGAAAAAAGCGCCCCCTATCGTCTCCCAGATGGTAAATCACCCTTTTGGAATGGACTCAATGAAAATGGATGGGGGAAAAAAAATATTCCAGTCCACATTTTCCAGTCCACTGATGCAGCCGGAGTTACCAGAGTTCATTCTGGATCCTCTGAGCCGCAGCGAGCATGGGTTATACTGTACACACGTTGGATCAATATACTTATCGATTTTTTCGAATGGTGATCAGGAATTGGAATATACCATTTGGATACCATCTGATGTCAGGTAAGGAATCTATGTTATCAGTGTTAGGATAATCAGACTAGTTTTCGAGGAGATATAATCTTTTTTGTGATATGTGCTCTAGCTGTTTCACTGTAAAATCCATGAGGAAATGAAAGCAGCTATTATCAGCGCGCGGCTCGAACGTGCACGTATACTATTGATCATATAGCGTTTATTTGAAAACAATTCATAAATAGGCTGACAAATATCAACGTTCTGGAATATTCCAGTAAAAGGCGATTATCATAGAATAGGTTGTTTTTCACCTGAAAACGGGTGCTTTTCAAAATGCTCTCAAACGGAAATGAAGCAATAAAAAACCAATCTGCCTTGACAACACTGACTGGAAAATGATTCTTTGATAAGCGACGGGCAGATTAGACGCATAGCCATAATTTAAAACATAGATTAGGCGATATTAACGTTAACATTGGGAGTGGACCGTGGCATTCAAGGGGGTAAAAAGGAAAACACGGCGTGGCGCTCAAAGTGTTAAAGAACCCAGAGTAGGGCAAAGAGTAGGGGATTCCCAGACGTTCCTGGCCAAATTCCCAATCAGGTCTCTGACATCAAGGCCACCTAATCATCCCTTCCCCTTAACTCATTGACCGCCACGCTGTTTTCCCATCTCTATTGGGTTATTGACCATTTCCGCGATGTTTGCGGGCCCATCATGTGTTTAAGCATTACATCAGTGAATGTAAAAAATACAGAGTGGTTTGTAGGGCTGTCTTAAATGCTTCGAAGCTTCGAACGTTCGATTCGATGGCACAAGCTTCGAACATGTGAACTACCCATCCCAGTTAGGACAGCCGAATCCCGTCCAATCTTTCGCCGTCGACTAAAGACTCACTTCTTCAACCATTATCTGAAAGGATAAAAAAAAAAAAAATAAATCCAACCGTGACTAACCTTACTGTCATGCACTTGTCCTAATAAACTAACCTACACTGTAACACGCAACACTTTGATGAACATTGTTACTCAGCTGATAGAGTACAGATTGTTACTCTTGCTGTCTTGTCGTACAGAACTTGTAAGTCGCTTTGGATAAAAGCGTCAGCTAAATGACTAAATGTAAGTGTGTGTGTGTGTGTGTGTGTGTGTGTGTGTGTGTGTGTAGGTGTGTGTGTAGGTGTGTGTGTGTGTGTGTGTGTGCGCGCACCTTGTAGAATTCCACACATAAGAAAGAAATATACTGGGATGAATAAACAAAATAAAAATGCATGAACATTCACTGATAATTGGTCTGTAGTGGAGTCTACAAGGTCTACATTGCCGGACCATGTAGAATCCGGACCTTGTAGACTGACATAATTCTGTGCATAGTTTAGTCTACACAGGCCATATTTCAAATAATCAAAATCTTACTTCATTCATCTTAAACATTCTTGATTTGGGGGATTGGTAGTTCCCATGAAATCTGAAGTTGTTCAAACGACAACAGCGATCCACCTTGAATTAAATCACACAGCAGAGTGAAACCTTGTTGGATGCGTCAGTCACGAAAGGGGCTACTTAATTAATTAATCCAACCACTTTATTTATAGAGCACATTTAAAAACAACAACGTTTACGAAAGTGCTGTACAAGTCCCACAACATTAAAAAAAAAAAAATAATAATATTAAAAGAAAAAGAAAAAGTAAAAAAAAATATTTTTTTTAATTTTTTTTTGAAGCTTCGAATTAAAATCGAAGCTCGGCCCCGAAGCTTCGATTGCCAAAAAAAGCTTCGAAGGTCAGCCCTAGTGGTTTGTGAACAATAAACCATGCCTAGGGGTGGTCGTTAGACCCCCCTAGGCATGGTTTATTGTTCACAAATCACGACTGCAAGTGGTGTAATGCTTTTATACAACTGCCACATTCATCCAACCTTATTGCTAGGGGTGGACGGTATGGTCTAAAATGTATATCACGGTATAATTTGAAGCATAGACGGTAACGGTATATATCACGGTATCAGTGTTTCTGTTAGAATAATTTTTTTTGCCTGATAGGCAGGCTATATAAAGAATGACATCCTCAAGGCATGTAGATTTATAATATTTTAACTTAAAACTAGGCTACTTTTGCGTATAAAGTCATTATATTCCAAATAAAATAAGTCCAGAGTCGAGACTCCTGCTCCCATTGCAAACAGCGGGGCTGGATTTTGCTAGAAGCATATGTAGCTGCAGAGCCGCAGAGCGAATTGAATTGAATAAGAATTGAGACAAAGGTGCCACTCATCCTCAGCTTTAAGAATTGACAATTGTGTCAACAAATTGACACATGTGTCAACAAATTGACACACAAAATGCTTAGAGAGAGGGTGGGGGGGCGCTGTTTGACGGGCCTGTGACCAGACCTGAAAGAGCCCCTGGTTCTGCGGCTCTGCAGCTGCATGCTATTCGCAAATCCACTGCTACAGCCGTCCTCCCGGCTCCCGCTGCTGCCGTCGTTATCATAACACTACACACATATCGTAATGTTTACAGCAAACTGTAGTTGATCACCAGGTATGTTTTATTAACGTAGAATAATTCATATAAGAAAAACGATAGGGAAATATCTTACCTTTCTCCACTGGTTAAAAATGCCAGGAACTGAAATTGAAACTTGCTGTGCGCCGCGGTGATATGTGTTTATTATGAAATGACAATTACGTGTTGACACGCCCACTGCGCGAAGCCTCCTAAATAACTTTTTCCAGTTTGCACATATCTATTATCTATGACTAATTCTATCTATTTTTAGGGGCAAATGCGATTGAAATAGTCGCGCTGTGGTTACATGACGTCATTGCTATTTTAGAGCTGCACTACCGGTTACACGGTATAGTCAAAATCCATACCGTAGAGCAAATTAATACCGTTACCGTTTATACCGTCCACCCCTACTTATTGCTATACAATAAACACACATTAATCGAAGATTTATTGAAAAAACCATCCGCCAGAAAAAGTAGTTCCCACAACTACAAAAAGACAAGTTGCCTCCATGTGGAAGCAGCTTGAAGTGCATCCAACCAACTAACACATCCAACTGTGTGTTATTGGAATGATTGAGAGAAGTTGCCTCCATGTGGAAGCAGCTTGAAGTGCATCCAACCAACTAACACATCCAACTGTGTGTTATTGCATCCAACTGCCTTTCAACTAAGGCATCCAACCAACTAACACATCCAACTGCCTTTCAACTAAGACATCGAACCAACTAACACATCCAACTGCCTTTCAACTAAGACATCCAACCAACTAACACATCCAACTTTTCTTTCGTTTTTAATTATGAAGTTAGTGGTTATTGGAATGATTGATTGATTGAAAATTGTATTACCAGATGCAGAATGGGTACAATACAGTACGGCTCAATACACACAATTGTTAAGGGGATGCAGACCTACTTTCTATATAACTTCATTCTTAGATGCTTCTATAGAAAGTAGGTAAAACAAATTAAAACGTTTTCTTTGCCCTATAGGAAAAAAAAGTTTTCTTCGCCCTATTTTTTTATTTATTTTTTTAAACCTACTGTAGAGGGCCTAAACTTAACCAGTTGGAAACCAAGCGTACAGTAATAAAATTAGCAATCAATCAATCAATCAACTCAATAGGCCATGCTCACTTAGAACAGCGCAGCACCCAGCTCTCTCTCAGTCTGACTATCCCCCGCGTTGCAGACAGGAGTGTGTGTGTGTGTGTGTGCGTGTGTGCGTGTGTGTGTGTGTGCGTGTGTGTGTGTGTGTGTGGGGGGGTGTGTGGGGGTGTGTGGGGGTGGGTGGAGACTGAGCCAGCGTCGGACAGTGTGAGAGTGAGGGCTGCAGTCAGAGAGAAGGAAAAATAAATTGAAAAGAAAATTGAAAATTAATCAATCAATCAATCCGCGATTTTTCTTTTGTTCTATAATGACTCAAGACCCATCAATTACATCATCCAACATTGTTTAAAGGACTAAGACATTCGCCGTGACAGAATCGCTTCATATTTAGTCGTTATGAAGCTATCAACATATCCATTTTGTTAAAGATTATTGTCCGCCATCTTGTTTTCTCCCGGAGTGAGCCGGCGGAGTGATATGTGATTCGGTTGTGGGCGGGTCCTGGGCCCAGGACCGTGGATTGTTCCCAATAAATAAGTGTAAATGGACTGTTTCAGCCAATCAGAATCGAGAAATTTGCATGCCGTTGTATAATCTGTATTATAGCTATGGAGATAATAGTATGGCTCATTTGACAGGCATTGTTTATAGTCCAACACTGCCAAACCAGTTCATTTCTACATACTTTAGTTTGTGCGCTATTCCACACTAAACATCGGCCCTTTCCAAAATAATCCAGTATTTTTTTCTAGATCGAGAGATATGACGTGTTATATGCATATGCCCAAATAGTCCGGGTTGCTCGTCTGAAACTCCAAATATTTCCAAATCAAAAAAGGTATATACCATATGTTTCTTCACAAAATCATCAAGGGGGGGGGTCATTTTACCTCGAAGCTGCGATTGTTACCAAAAGCATGTTTAGGTTCGGTAAAATACGACACTGTAATCGATACAAAAGCATGTTTTAGGTTCGGTCAAATAGACCTAAAATAGACCATACCTTAGTCAGAAATGAATAATCCCAGTCGTCCCATCACGATCGCAATTGGGCATGGCTATCATACGGAAAACAATAGGCTTGAGGCGATCAAATCTCCGACAGATTGCTGTGTCCTGATTCACTTTGAGGGGGAGGGGTTCCTGCTCTTTTTTTGCACAGAGAGAGAAAGACCCAGAGACCCAGTTCAAAAGGTAGGCGATACTACCACCTGGCGAGATTCGATCATCATTGCAATTTTAACGTAGGCAGTGGTGCCAGGGAGACACAGGGAGGTCCGGGCGAGTGTTTAGAATGGGGATCAAAGGGAAAAGATCAAAGGATCTAAAAACGAGAAAAGACGTTTTTGGCGCTGAATGGTTGGATTTGAACCACGAGAATACTCGTTTTTGGCACAGAAAGAGTTAATTTGCTGATATCAAACCCCGTCTCCTGAGCCGTTCAGCCATTGTGTAGTGTGATGTGTGCCTGGTGCCAGTGTATGGCAGCCATTGAGCCTGTGTAGTCCAAGGTTGGGTGCTACCAGTGGTGGTGAATGAGGCAATTTCCACCCTACATTGTGGGGAGTGCTTTGAGTGTCTAGAAAAGTGCTATATAAATGTAATGAATTATTATTATCAATGAACTAATAGAACATTTACGGAAGCTATTACTGTCCGTTGGTTTATTTTAAAATTAGAACCTAACATCAACTCTGTCTGTCCAACATATGGATACTAGTCATTTGAGATGAATTAAAAACAGATGTAGAGGGACAGACACATCGGATCGATGTAGCCGCGCAATGTTAAAGGTCAAAGGGAGCAAAATGTCCTGATAATACCGGTGTTTTATTATTCATGGGAGATTCACATCACCGCGGCAACCCTACAGGGGCCCTTCATGTGGCGAACCATCATGTCGGTCACATAGTGGCATGCAATGAAGAACACACACACGCCCACTCTATCACACACACGCCTACTCTCTATCACACACACACACACACACACACACTCTCTCTCCCACACACACACACCCACTCTCTCTCCCACACACACACACACACCCACTCTCTCTCACACACACATGCCACTCACACTCTCTCTCTCTCTCTCTCTCTCTCTCACACACACAACACACACACACACACTAACCACCAGAACCTATCAGCAGCCATAAGCAACAAGTACAGCGTGTGTGAAGTGTGTGTGCGTGCGTGCGCATGGGTAATCTAAAGCAAGATGAAAGGCGGGAGGGAGAAAATGGAAAGTGAACGGGGAGAAGAGGCCGTGAGAGAGGATGAATAGAGACAGAAAGAGGGACATGACATGTAGAGACTGAGAGAAGCTCTTTGTCTGCGTGCTTTCCCATTCGCTTTCATCGCTATGGTGACTGCTATGCCATTAAAGTGCATGTGTGTGTGTGTGTGTGGGTGTGTGTGTGTGTGAGTGAGTGAGTGATCGTGTGATTGGGCATGAGTGTCTGTGTATATGTGTGAGAGATAAGAGTGAGTGGGCATGAGTGTGTGCATGTGTGTGCGTGAGTGGGCGTGTGAGTGAGTGGCCGTGTGAGTGTGGACGTGAGTGTGCGTGTGATTGGGCATGAGTGTGTGTGCGTGTGTGTGTGTGTGTGTGCGCGCGAGTGGGCGTGTGAGTGAGTGAGTGGGCGTGTAAGTGTGGACGTGAGTGTGTGTGTATTATGTGTGTGTGTGAGAGAGACTGAGTGAGTGAGTGAGTGAGTGTCTGTGTGTGTGTGTATGATTGGGCATGAGTGTGTTTATATATGTGTGTGTGTGTGTGAGAGAGAGTGTGTGAGAGAGTGAGTGGGCATGTGTTTATGTGGGTGTGTGTGGGCATATGTTTGTGTGTGTGTGTGAGAGAGAGAGAGAGAGAGAGAGAGAGAGAGAGAGAGAGAGAGAGAGAGAGAGAGAGAGAATGACTGTGTGTGAGAAAGAGAGAGTGGGAATTAGTGTGTGTGAGGCCATCATGTGTGTGTGTGTACTGCAGGGGCGTAGCTGGGGGGGGGGGTAGCTTAGGATGATTCCAAGGGCCCAGCACTGGGGGGGGGGGCCCAAATTTTTTTTTTTTTTTTTACTCGACATCACTCAGGTGTATTATTGATGCTCTCATTGATACTATGTTTGTTTCTGAAGTGTGTGTGTGTGTGTGTGTGTGTGTGTGTGTGTGTGTGTGTGTGTGTGTGTGTGCGCGTGTGTGTGTGAGAGATATATATAGAGAGAGAGGGGGGGCTTTGGTAGACTATTGCATTGGTCCATTAATTGAAGATGAACGCAATGCGACATCCTTTACTAGGCTCACCCACCAACAGTGCAGGTGCTGAACTGCTGATCCGAATGTATAGGTAAAAACCATATTATGCGTTTTCATCAATAAAAAAATGGCAAAAAATAAATCCGCTTGTGCGCTTACGCGCGCTCGCATTCACTGGGGGCCTACAAATACATTCTTTCATGGGGCCCAGAATCTGGAGCTACACCCCTGTGTGTGTGTGTGTGTGTGTGTGTGTGTGTGTGTGTGTGTGTGTGTGTGTGTGTGTGTGTGTGTGTGTGTGTGTGTGTGTGTGTGTGTGTGTGTGTGCGCGTGTGTGTGTGTGCGTGTGTGTGTGTGTGAGAGAGTGGGCATGTGTTTGTGTGTGTGTGTCTGTCAGCTCAGTGGGCATGAGAGTGTTCCTACCCAAAGAGCAGCTATCACAAGAGAGGTCTCGATACGATTTTATCACAGCACAGTGTGAATTCCCGTACTATGTAAACAGAAAATTTTATGGGCTTTGGTTGCAATTTACAATATCCGTCTGGTGAACTTAAAGACGAGCCTCAGATACAACCCATATTAACTGACCTTTATATCAATAAAGTGAGTGAGTGAGTGAGTGAGAGCTTATCTGTGTGTATGTGTGGGGGGGGGGGGGGGCTACTTACTGCCCCAGAGAGGTATATCTTTGCTCTCTGCCTTCATGACGATAGAGGCCATCGTCATGGTTACGGGGATGGCATCGAAGTAGGAGGAGTGTGGGGCCAGGGTGAGGATGGGTGCCTCCGTCGGCAACGCCCTCCGACCTTTTACCGTCATCCAATGGAAGCCTCCGGCAAACCACATGACCCGCATGATGGTCTTCAGAGCCACATCCACGAATCTGGGAGAGAGAGAGAGAGAGAGAGAGAGAGAGAGAGAGAGAGAGAGAGAGAAAAGAGAGAGAGAGAGAGAGAGAGAGAGAGAGGGGGTAGAGAGAGAGAGGTTAATCTCCACTGCTGATAAATGTATCTTTAAATTGAGGTAATAGGTAGATAATATATACAACATAATGAGTGAAGTCATTGGCAAAACGTCTGATGACTTTAAACAAGGAATTCTCTATTCTATCAAGCTAGCTATGAGATTCATGCAGACAGCGCTGCAGAGACAGCTGAGAGTAAACAATGACTATTATGACTGACAGACTGAGTTATATATGTAAACATGGAATCTGCTCAACAAACTGTGATGACAGCATTTTAAAAATTGCCACAGGCTTTTTTCTCTATATTATGTTCTGTAAAAAAATAAAATGATAATCATCAACACAAGGGGAGAGAGCATCTCTGAAGACATTTAGCTGTGCACCTCCTAAGATCCACCCCCCCAGCAAGATTAAACATTAAGAATCACCCCAGAAAAAATCATGAAATCCGATCAAGCACGGATAAGATTGAACAAATCTTGCATTCCACAATTAAATGGTATTTTCTTTGTTAAAATAAGGGGTCTACATGTTAAAATAATAGCTCTAAATTTTTTTTAATCTACTTTTTCTCCCCATTTTTCTATTTTTCTCCCGTCCCCAATTTCGTATTGTCCAATTCTACCCTCCCCTGTCTCGAACGTTGTTAGGCCATGCCTCCCACAAGCCAGCTGCAATGTGGATGAAGCCTTGCATCACGTGTCCCCCCCGGTACTCGAGGAGGCAGCCGTCGCATCTTTTCACCTGCACAGCGCGATCTCTCAGCGGCGAGGGTCTGCGTGGGAGGGACACGCCGACCTCGTCGCTTCCTGATTCTACCGACCTGTAGGAGTCGCTGTCCACAACGTCCGATCCCCACCCACCAGCTTCCCACCCCCTAATACTGCCAATTGTATTAGTATGAACGACCAGCCAAGCTGGTAGCAACGCCGAGAGCTGGGCTCGAGCCCAGCATCTCCTGCGTTGGTGGCGAGCGCCTTGCCCACTGCGCCACCTAGCCGCCCATAGCTCTACAATTCTGACAGCCATCACTGATATAGAGTCTCCCAGCTCCACACTGCAAAACATTTTAATAAAAAAACAAATTTTAAACAAGTAAAATAATTAGGCTTGGCTAAATTTCTTCAAATAAGTGAAAACATCTAGGGGTTCTCGCTCCTAATTGGATAAAGTGGGAAGGGATACCAGGAAATGTATTTTGTGTTTACTGCAGAGAGGAGGGACTGGGAGACCCATGTTACTGACCAAACACTATACCTTTACACAGACTTAACAAAGAAAAATACTCCATCTATATTGGATAATTTAGCTTCCTCTTTTATTGCATATTTAGTTTGTTTATTGGGGGGAGGGGGGAGAAGAGAGGGAAGAGAGCAACAAGGGGAATTAAGACAGAAGAGCGAAGGATGAAAGGAGACAGAGAGTGAAGGGTAGAGGAGAGAGAGAGAGACAGTGAAGAACGGAGGGAGAGACAGAGAGGAGGAAGGAACCTGCGGGGCGTGTGGTGATGGGAAGAGGGATTGAAGGAGGGATAGAGGCAGAGAAAGAGAGAGAGAGAGAGAGAGCGAGAGAGAGAGAGAGAGAGAGAGAGAGAAACGACACAGGGAGGAGCGCTAGGACCGCTACTGTTCCTAATTTATGCAAATGACATGTCGTCAGCTTGTGACTGCAACTTGTTCCTGTTTGCGGACGACTCAGCCCTGCTGGTCTCTGACAAGAACAAGTTACAGGTTGAAAAAACCCTCAGCTCGGAACTAGGCAGAATCTGCATATGGCTCGCTGATAACAAACTATCATTACACATGGGCAAAACAGAGTCCATTCTCTTCGGTTCAAATAACAAACTCAGCAAGACCGACGGCTTCTCAGTTACAGTGGGTGACAATATTGTCACAAGGAAAGATGAAATTACCTACCTGGGTTCCATCCTAGAGGCTAATCTCTCCTGTGACAAAATGGCATCCAATGTAATAAAAAAAGTCAACCAACGAACTCGATTCTTGTACCGGATCTCCTCTCTGGTAAACAAGAATACCCTGAAGACTCTGGCAGGAGCACTCATTCAGGGGTACTACGACTATGCTTGCACCTCATGGTACCAAAGCACCTCAAAGGCGCTAAAAACAAAATTACAAACATCTCAAAACAAACTGGTCAGACTACTGCTTGACCTTACTCCTAGAACCCACCTCACCCCTGCCCACTTTGACAACCTAGGATGGCTTAGAGTAGACGACAGAGTACAGCAACTTGCAATGGGCCTGGTCTACAAGATACACTACATGACCAAGGTACCCATGTACATGTCAAAATACTTCCCAAAGGTCAGTGAATACCACGATCACAACACCAGAGGGAGCTCCACAAATCATGTTAAACCCAGATTCGGCTCAAATAAGGGACTAAACACGTTTCGCAATTATGCCACATCAATGTGGAACGCCCTACCCAAAGCTGTAAAGGAATGTGGATCACTACCCACTTTCAAAACCTCTCTCAAGGGACACCTACGGGAGACTGCAATTCAACACTGGCCCCTGTAAATATCCTAACCCAACCCCCTCCAATGTACAGTCATTTACCTAGTATGGTTTTGTCAATAGTCCAATGTACAATTTTGTTTGTTTGTACAGTGTCCCCCCCCCCCCCCCCTCAATGTACAGTTTTGCTTGTATATACAGTGTGCCCCCCCCCCCCAACCACCTCCAATGTAGATTACCCAGTATGGTTGTCAATATCCCAGTGTACCCAACCCCCCCCCACCCAACCTCCTCCAATGTACAGTTTCTACGTCAAATGTATATACTCCCTTTTCCTGACTCCTTCTGTATCACAAACAGTACTGTATTTGCAAATCTGGTATGTCATAAATGTATAGATGTAGCAGTACTGACTATCTGTATGTCATATATGTCCTGATGAATTGAAAATGGGGGACCCTGATGTAAACAAGACGAAAGTCTTTCTCTGGTCTGCATCCCCTTAACAATTGTGTGTATTGAGCTGTACTGTATTGTACCCATTCTGCAATCTGTTAATAAAGTTTTCAATCAATTCAATCAAGCGGGGGATGGAGAGAGGTGAGGAGAGGGGAGAGAATGAGACTACAACACTGAGAAGTCAATGTAATGTGTGGGGCACACACACATACACACACACACACAGGTATTGATCCCCCTCTAAACCAGCCGAAGCTGGCTAATGGGTTAGACGATTTATAACCGATCCCTGGAACCACAGCTATAAGCATCGCAGGGCATCTTTTACTGTGTGTGTGTGTGTGGGGGGGGGGCGGGATTTATGAAGACTGAAGGATTCTGAGAGCCACAGCTCTTTGCACCTCATTACAGCCTATTCTCTATTCATCTTATGAGCTATTCATCTTCTAAGGTGCAAAGCCCATTTCAAGACACATTGTTCTCAACCGCATCTAACAGGCCATATAGACGCGTCGGAAAAAAACACACTATAAATGCATCTAATAGGCAATATAGACCACATCGGAACACGCATCAATTCATCCAGCCAGTGGTTCCCAAACTCAAGTCAGACCCCACCCCCCTTGGGTAATTGGAAATAAGTATCAGGGTATGCCTTGGTAGTAGTAGGTATTAGGGATGCACGATAATTATCGGGCCGATATCAGCAATTATGACGTCATCCCGATAAACCCGATAACGTTATTAATAGCTCCGATAATATAATATATTTTTTGGTAAAAAAAAATGCCGTGTGGGTGAATTGGGATGAAGTGCGTTTGTTTTGACTGTAGGCTCCTCCCGTTTTGCCAGTACTGTGGTACGACTGATAGCGTGTGGTTTAGGAACAGGGCGTTTTACACAAATCCAGTGCTCCCTTTCTTGGCTGTGACGTAGCCACGTAAGTTTCTTGGAGCAGCGCGGACGTAAACAACAAAGATGGCGTCGGTACTAGGAATAGTTTCAGATGAAAAAGATCGCTTGCTATTTGTAATAAATGCAATGCAGAAGTTCCACGAGGAGGGAAAGGGGCAACAAGCTATAACACATCCAACATAATAAGTCACCTGAAACATCACCACCGCTACGATGGTGTATTAAAATCCGACGACGCCGAGCAGCTAAAGGCTAAGCTAATCCAAAACCAGCTGCCGGCGGGACATTTACTGAGGACCAGCACAAAGTGTGGATATTATGATTTAACAAGTCTATCTGTCCAGGACGATGACAACATTATTGCAGGTAAGCAGGCAGCCTAGCCGTTTCTAACTACTAACGTTATCACGCTAGCTTGGATGCTAACTAACGTAATGTCATGGTTCATGGTGAGCTGTAGGGCTGCAACTAATGACTAATTTGGTAGTCGACTAATCTGTTGATTATTTTTTCGATTAGTCGACTAATCGAAAACCAATTATGTAAACAAAAAAAACAAAAAAAATATATATATATATTTTTTTTAACTACCTATCTTTGTGAAAGTGGCTTCTCAGCTCTGGTCCAGCTGAAGACAGAGCAGAGGAACAGATTGGACATTGAGCATGACCTCAGAGTTGCTTGTCTACCATCACCCCAGACTTTGAGACTCTTGTCAGGACCAAACAACATCATAACATGATGATCCCATAGCAAATTAAAATAATGACTCATGAAACATTTGAATTTGGATCTTAAGCCACTTTAAATGAAAATGTATTTGAAGAACAATACAGCAATCACTCATAACAAGATAAATAAATTAAATAATACAAATTAAAGTGGAAGTGTACTTTAACACTTTCCGTGCCACTCACAAGATTTCTCGGTTTTTTTTATAGGTGGTTGCTAGCCACTCACGAGATTTCTCGGATTTTTTTTTTTTTTAGCGATCTGAAAAATTATTGCATCACCCGAGCCTACCCGAGTATAGCCGAGGGGCGCCGGCGATCACTGTGGAAAAAAGCGCCCCCTGTCGTCTCCCAGATGACATAAGTGATTTTGGAATGGACTCAATGAAAATGAATGGGGAAAAAAATCCGGTACTCCACATTTTCCAGTTCACTGATCCAGCCGGGGTTACCACAGTTCATTCTGGAACCTCAGATCCCCGTTGATCATGGAGATCTACAGTATCGCGTTGGATCCATACACGTATCGATTTTTTCGAATGGTGATCAGGAATTGGAATATACCAGTTGGATACCATCTGATGTCAGGTAAGGACTCTATGTTATCAGTGTTAGGATAATCAGAGTAAGTTTGATGAAGTTATAAGCTGTTTTGTGAAATGTCCTCTTTCGGTTTCACTGTAAAAGTCCGTGAGGAAATCAACGGAGCGATTATCAGTGCGCGGCCGTAATGTGCTTGCGTGCACGTATAATATTGATCATCTAGCGTTTATTTGAAAACTATTCATAAAAAGGCAGACGAATATCAACGTTGTGGAATATTCCACTAAAAGACGATTTTCATAGAATGCTCCAGAATGAGCTGTTTTTTATATCAAAACGGGGGCTTTTCTAACTGCTCTGAAACGGAAACGACGCGATAAAAAAACAATCTGCCTTCACAGCACTGACTGGAAAATAGTATTTGATAATGCGATGGGCAGATTAGACACATAATTTAAAACATAGATTAGGCGATATTAACGTTAACATTGGCGCCGATGGTGGCATTCAGCCGGTAAAACGGAAAACCAGGCGTGGCGCTCAAAGTGTTAAATAACTAAAAAAATAATAATAAAAAAGAAAAATAACTAGCAGCATCTGCCCCCAGCACCGCGGCTGATGGGGCTGTAACTTGGTCCAGGACCAGGAGGGTGACGTGGAACAGCTGTAAGGGGAGAGGGGGATGAGTCAGATCAGACAGACTTCTAGGTCTTTTGTTTGCTGTGTGTGAGAGGAGTCCGTGTGTGTATGTGTGTGTGTCTTACTCTGATCGCTGTGTGAGTGAGAGGAGTGTGTGTACTGTGTAATTTGTGTGTGTGTCTTACTCTGATCGCTGTGTGAGTGAGAGGTGTGTACTGTGTAATTTGTGTGTGTGTGTGTCTTACTCTGATCACTGTGTGTGAGTGAGAGGAGTGTGAATCTGTGTGTGTCTTACTCTGATTGCTGTGTGTGAGAGAGAGAGGAGTGTGAATGTGTGTGTCTTACTCTGATCGCTGTGTGTGAGTGAGAGGAGTGTGTATGTGTGTGTGTCTTACTCTGATCGTTGTGTGTGAGTGAGAGGAGTGTGTATGTGTGTGTCTTACTCTGATCGCTGTGTGTGAGTGAGAGGAGTGCGTGTGTAATGTATTGTGTGTCTAGTCTGATCATCATCTCCTGCAGGGGAACAATGTTTTCAATGTCCAAAATTTGCTATGGGATCATCATGTTATGATGTTGTCTGGAACCCTGAGAAGCCACTCTCACAAAGATAGGTAGTGCACAAAAAAAAATAAAAAATTAAATAATATTTTTTTTTAATGACTAATCGACGCAACAATTTCTCGTCAGCGATTTTTTTATAATTGACGTCGTCGATTATGTCGACTAATCGTTGGAGCCCTAGTGAGCTGTTTGTGTTATAACGAGACAGCAAATTAATGAATGAATGAAAACTTTATTTAACATATTGCAGAATGGATACAATACAGTACAGCTCAATACATACAATTGTTAACACTTTGGCTGCCATGAGTTAAATTCATTATCAACCGTAGGTTGCCGGCTCTATTTGTCTATAGAGAAAGTCCCCTTCTTTGCAGGGCTATAACTTTTTAAATTCTATTGCTACATTGCCATTATTAGGGCCCATTCAAAGTCCTATATGTATTGTTCATTGTGTAGCAACGTTAAACTTTTTCATTCACATATTCATAGTAAAGTATGGTCTAATGCAGGGGTTCCCAAACTTTTCAGGCCGGGGCCCAGAAAATAAGGCGTCAGAGAGCCGCGGCCCAATGCACATCGTCTGGCTTTTTTTTTAATTTTTTTTGCCAGGCGACCGATTTTTTAAGCCAAATATCACTTCAATCCTATTAAGTTAGTTCAAGTTAGTTATTCATTTATATGTGCTATTTATGAGAGGGCTAACTTGTTGCAAAATAATAAAGATAATAATAATAGCCTCATTAAAATACTATTGTTGCTTCGGTTGTTTTCAGCGTTTTATGTGCATAATCTGTTATTTAGTTTGAAATGTTCGTTGAAATAAGTAGATTTTTCGTTTTTGTTTATTTATTAAGTTAATATAAAACCATATAGTCACATTTTAGAATACAATAGAATAGAATTTTAGAATACAACTAGAAACACTGTCCTGGCCTGCTTCTAAGCTCAGTGGCCTGACAAAAAAAATTTAAATAAAAAAAAAAAAAAAAAAAAAAAAATTATTTTTTTTAAATCATCTCGCGGCCCACCCGTGGCTGCTCGCGGCCCACCTTTGGGTCGCGACCCCGACTTTGGGAACCACTGGTCTAATGTATAAGTATGTTTTCATCTCTTTCTGCAGCTTTCTCCAGAACGTGATCTATAGCCCCAAATACATTATATTGATTATGCAATACAGTTTTATGGCAATCAGCGCAATATAAAAAATTCCAACTAGACGTACTTCTAGAAGTTACTACACGTCATCTGATGTTGACCGGATGGGCTAGGGGGCGTTTATAATTCCGTGGGCAGCGTTATACCAATCATCTAATGTGGGTCAAATGTTGATAATAGCAGTTAGTATCGAAGACGGTAACTTTACACGCTAAAACTCACCCCAGTCTCCGCGCGCCGTTGGGCGATCATCGTAGAGTAGAAATTGTATCATTATGGGATGTAGATTTACCCGGTCCATCTCCAGCTTGTATAATGGTATATACGTCCAAATCATGTTGTTTATCGAGTTATTGGCAATCGATCACTGTGTATTGTGACGAGCTAGAATGCCGGGACCTATAGCGAGTGCCCGGAAGTAATACGGCCGTCCAGCACAACCTCTATGGCACTTCCTGTTAAGCGATTGCGCCGATCGGACACACCAGATGGCGCTCCTGAACCGCCAGAGAGCTCAGTGGGTCCTCCTGGTGGATCTCAGGCCAGCGGAGGGGAAATATGAATCCGGTCCCAGATTTTTGAAATATTGATATCAAAGACGCTGTAAAGCGTCTTCGGCAACTTGAGCATGGCCGGGAATGACGTGTTTAAGCGTTTCCCGGCACCCAAAGTGTTAACACAATGTCTTTATTAGTCATATATGTTAACACAAGGTCTTTATTAGTCATGTGTATGTTAACACAATGTCTTTATTAGTCATATGTATGTTAACACAAGGTCTTTATTCGTCATAAATTATGTACGTTAACACTTTGAGTGCCAACGACGCAATTTCTCGTCCTAACTCGCCATGCGTTGAGTGCCAATGACGAGATTTCTCGTTATTTAATCGTTATTTCTTTTATTAGCGATATCCATTCATTTTTCATCCATCCAGCCTGACGTTATCATTTTAGAATGGCTCTGAGCTCGAAAAGGGCAAATACTGCCGCCCATCGTCTCCCGGATGGTAATGCACATCATTGGATTGGATTGAGTGGCCATGTGCACCAGGAAAAAAATCCGGTCCAGGGTTTCCCCATCTCTGGCAAGCAGTGTCTGTTACCACATTCACTGGGGAGGCTCGGAGCAGCTTTCGATTTCGTGTTTCGGACTATAACGCTGGATCAATAAAAGCGATCAATATTTGGAATGGCGATCAGGAATTGTATTCATCTTTTTGCAGAACATCTGATGTGAGGTAAGAACTCTCTATTTTACCAGTATTGGGTTAATCAGATGTTTTTTTCATAGCGATCACAAAGTGTCTGTGTGTGTGCGTGTATGACGTTAGCGCTGACCAGGTCATGGATAATAGATTTTTCAGCCCGCTTCTC
Source organism: Notolepis coatsorum (assembly GCF_963971535.1). NCBI lineage: Eukaryota > Metazoa > Chordata > Actinopteri > Aulopiformes > Paralepididae > Notolepis > Notolepis coatsorum. The sequence goes on from NC_140183.1 coordinate 66,010,444, forward strand.
TAGCGTGCATAAGTACACATATACTATTGATAATCTAGCGTTTATTTGAAAACGATTCATAAAAAATTACAACGTGTTTTGTGTATTCCACTAAAGGGCTATTATCACGGAATTTCTCTGAAATTACTAGAACTCTCCGAAACTACACTCGTATTCAAAACGGTATAAAACGGAAAAGTACCAATGAAATAACAATCCGTTTCGTACATGTTGACTGCAAGCAAGTCATTTATAAGCGAGGGGTGTTTTAGCCCCATAGCCATAATTTAAGATATAGTTTAAGCGTTCACAATTATCCCCGACCTCCCATTGACTAAAGCGCTGGCACTCAAGGGGTTATCTGGGCAAAGGGGCGTGGTACCCAATGTGTTAACACAAGGTCTTTATTAGTCGTATGTATGTTAACACAAGGTCTTTATTAGTCATATGTATGTTAACACAAGGTCTTTATTAGTCGTATGTTAACAGAAGGTCTTTATTAGTCGTATGTTAACAGTCTTTATTAGTCAGTATGTTAATACAAGGTCAACGGTACAATGAAATGTGTTGGACGAGAGAACAGGTCAGCTCAGCAGTAGGAGCATGAAAGATATGACACGTTTTCATATGGTTATAATAATATGTAGGTAAACACCTTTTAATTCTGGCAAAGTGGTGTTTAGTCTTTTAGACTAAATCTGTATTAGACAGACATTTCACTCCATTTTCTGTATAAGCTCAGGGCCTGGGCCTGTGAGAGATAGCGAAGTCATAACAAAAGATAGTGGTGCAGCTCGCCTAAGCAACCCAGGCGAGCTAGGCGGAGCTGGTCAGGGTCGGCATTCCTCAGCATAAACAGAGAGAGAGAGCGAGCGAGGAGAGAAAGACAGCCGTTGCCTAGGTGATGAGACGGGTAGATAGCAACTTACAGAAAGACAGTGGTAGATCGCTTATTAGACCAGTTGTGTTTTTGGAGCAGACAGACACAGAGAGAGAGAGCCAGCCTCTGAACAGAGAGTGGGGGAGGGGAGACCACAAGGAGAGAGCTAGGAGGCCGCACAACCAAGGAGAGATAGAATGTATTTAGGTTTTAACTAGGGATGCTCGATATTGGCTTTTTTACCGATACCGATATTGTCCAACTCTTAATTTCCGATACCGATATCAACCGATACCGATATATGCAGGGTTTCCCCCCCCAAAATTTTTAATAATTTCAGGTAATTGATGATGAAATGATACAGCGATTAGCTCCATTACAGACTGCTTACTGGCAATAAATAAATGGATGAGTAAGAACTTCCTGAAACTAAATGAGAACAAAACTGAAATTCTAATTATCGGCCCCAAAACTAAAAAAGAAACGTTAATAAAGAACCTAGGAGGACTAACCCCTTGGATCAAATCTGAGGTCACTAGTCTCGGGGTTATCATAGATTCAGAACTGAACTTCAATTCTCATATTAGCAAAGTAACGAAAACATCGTTCTTCCATCTCAGAAATATAGCAAAAATACGACCATTTATTAATCAGAACGATGCTGAGAAGCTAATTCATGCATTCATATCTAGCCGGTTAGACTACTGTAATGCACTTTTCACAGGTCTCCCTAAGAAAACCACAGAGAGGCTTCAGCTAATCCAAAACTCCGCAGCCCAACTGCTAACTAGAACCAAAAGGAGAGAGCACATTAGTCCAGTCTTAGCTGCTTTACACTGGCTTCCTGTAACATTTAGAATTTACTTTAAGGTCCTTCTCCTTACATACAAAGCTCTAAATGGACAGGGACCTAGCTACATCACCAACACTCTAATAAATTACACGCCAGCAAAAACACTGCGATCATCAGCTGCTGGACTACTAGAGGCTCCCAGAAACAGTCAAAAGAGGATCGGTAATGCAGCCTTTATCAACTATGCCCCAAAACTGTGGAACAAACTACCCCAAAACATCAGGGAAGCCAACTCGCTAGACATCTTCAAAAGACAGCTTAAAATCTCTTTGCTCAGGCATTTCAATGACTTACCTGCACTATTCCTACCCTGCCTACTTTTCTATGCTAATTTTATCTTATTTTACACTGTCTATCAAATTCATGTGTCGGTTATCACACTTTTTACTTCTTACTGATGACTATTTTAAAACTTAATCATTTTAAACTATTTTTCACACTTTTTACTGTAACCTTGCTATTTACATTTTTTACTGTTGTTGTATGTCCGTTCTATTTTATAATTTTTAGACTATTTTTAAACTTAATCATTTTAAACAACTTTATTATTTGTATTACTGAATAGAGAGCCTATTAGGATGCTAGATCCTAATGTGAAACACTGTGATTTACCATACCCTGCCTATCAAATTCATGTGTACTTCTTACTGATGACTATTTTTAAACTGAATCATTTTAACCTATTTTTATTATTGCTAGATCCAAATGTGAAACACTGTGACTATTTGTATTACTGAATAGAGAGCCTATTAGGATGCTAGATCCTAATGTGAAACACTGATTTACCATACCTTGCTATGCTCGCTCATGCCTGTATTTTTTTATGTCTGTTCTATTTTATAATTTTTTGACTATTTTTAAACTGAATCATTTTAAACTATTTTTATTATTTGTGTTACTGAAAACTGTAAGCGGAGAGCCTATTGGGATGCTAGATCCTAATGTGAAACACTGTGATTTGCCATACCTTGCTACCTGTCTATCTTTTTTATGACCGCTTATGCCTGTATTTTTTACTGTTGTGAAGCACTTTGAACTGCAAATTCTGTATGAAAAGTGCTATACAAATAAAGTTATTATTATTATTATTATTATAATTAACATTACATATCTCTTGTTGTGGAATTAACACAACATTATGCATACTTTTGACAATAAATAAAATCAGAATTTGTTCTTACTTGCTTGCCTGGGTAAATAAAGGTTATAGAAATGTAAAAAAAGAAACGATACCGATATTTTCCGATATCACATTTTAATGCCGATATCGGCCGATAATATCGGTAGGCCGATAATATCAGACATCCCTAGTTTTAACCTCTTAACAGGCACCCAGAAAAGTGGCAATTTCTTTTTACTTTAACTTGAGGACTGCATACTTTATTTTTTTGCAACGCTTAGCTTTATACTTATAGCACATGCATGAGCCTGGTCTCTTTTGAAACATAACATTCTGAAGTTACTAATGCAAAAAAGAAAAATCACTTTTGGTGCTAATGAAATAGAGTAACAGAGGTCTGAACTTGAGTTGAACTTGAACTTGTGTAAATTTTTCTGTAGTGGTTGTTTCGAACTGTCATTTATGTTTGGTGAAAAATGCAGCCCGAGCCGCTACTACCGCTAGTAAGTAAAAATGGAATAACGTAGTAAAAAAAACGATATACATATATGCAAATTAGGATTTGTGTGTAAAGGCAAAGGGACAAGCGTATACCACAGTATTGCACATTCGATTATGTAGCAGTCCAGGTTCAATAGCAGCATTCGTAGTTGATGTTGCATTTTTACGTACCAGTGCAGACGGCAAGTAAGCAGATTATGCAAAGTGGCATATTTAGGTTTGTGAGGAGTTGAGACGCCCGATGGCCTGCTGGTTAACCCTTTCACTGCCGCACTACCAAACGGTTAACCCTTTCACTGCGACAATACACAGGTTAACCCTTTCACTGCCACACAACAACGGTAACCGTCGGTAGTGTGATAGTAAAGGGTTAACCTTCTGTAGTGTGGTAGTGAAAGGGTTAAAGACTGTCCTGGAGTCTGGTGAGGCATGATGCAGCCCTGCTCCTGTATCATCTGCCAGACGGTAACAGAGAGAACACTCTGGCTGCCGGACGGCCGTCTTCCTTGATGCCGTGTTGCCTTTCTGCAGGCACAGCTGATGAAAGATATCCTGGATGGCCGGGAGTCTGTTGCCAGTGCTGTGCTGTGCCGTCTTCACTCCTCTCTGTAGTGATTTGCAGCGGTGGGCGGGACAGTTCCTGTACCGGGCCATGATGCAGCCTGTCGGCGAGCTGTCCATGGAGCTCTCCAAGGTTTGTAAGGATGCCGACATTCATACGAAACATCCTTCAGTCTCCTCAGGAAATAGAGCCGCTGGCGGACCTTAAGTGTCCAGGAGAGGTCGCCTCAGTGATGTGCACAGCGAGGAACTTCTGACCTTTTCAACCTCAGCCTTAACCGATGTGGAGGCGTCCGCCCCCCCTGTGGTCTCCTTTAGTTAACAAATAGTGGCTCAGGAGGTAGAACGGTTGTCTGGTAATCGGAAGGTTCCCGGTTTGATTCCCGCTCCTCCCGGGCAGCGTGTCGAAGTGTCCTTGAGCAAGACACTTAACCCCTTAACTGCTCCCGATGAGCAGGTCGGCACCTTGCATGGTTGTCTCTGCCGTCGGTGTGTGAATGTGTGAGTGAACATGTGAATGTGAGGAACAAAAATTGTAAAGCGTTTTGGATAAAAACGCTATAAAAATGCACCATTTACACATCTCTAGTTTTACTGATGTCGAGAGAGAGGTTGTTGTCCTGTTGAGAGAGGGGTTGTTGTCCTGTTGAGAGAGAGGTTGTTGTCCTGTTGAGAGGTTGTTGTTCTGTTGAGAGAGAGAGGTTGTTGTTCTGTTGAGAGAGAGGTTGTTGTCCTGTTGAGAGGTTGTTGTTCTGTTGAGAGGTTGTTGTCCTGTTGAGAGAGAGAGGTTGTTGTCCTGTTGAGAGGTTGTTGTCCTGTTGAGAGAGGTTGTTGTTCTGTTGAGAGAGGTTGTTGTTCTGTTGAGAGAGGTTGTTGTCCTGTTGAGGTTGTTGTCCTGTTGAGAGGTTGTTGTCCTGTTGAGAGAGAGAGGTTGTTGTCCTGTTGAGAGAGATGTTGTTGTCCTGTTGAGAGAGAGAGGTTGTTGTCCTGTTGAGAGAGAGGTTGTTGTCCTGTTGAGAGAGGTTGTTGTCCTGTTGAGAGATGTTGTTGTCCTGTTGAGAGAGAGAGGTTGTTGTCCTGTTGAGAGAGAGGTTGTTGTCCTGTTGAGAGAGATGTTGTTGTCCTGTTGAGAGAGAGAGGTTGTTGTTCTGTTGAGAGAGGTTGTTGTCCTGTTGAGAGGTTGTTGTCCTGTTGAGAGAGAGGTTGTTGTTCTGTTGAGAGAGATAGGTTGTTGTCCTGTTGAGAGACAGAGGTTGTTGTCCTGTTGAGAGAGAGGTTGTTGTCCTGTTGAGAGAGAGATGTTGTTGTTCTGTTGAGAGAGGTTGTTGTCCTGTTGAGAGAGAGAGGTTGTTGTCCTGTTGAGAGATGTTGTTGTCCTGTTGAGAGAGAGGTTGTTGTCCTGTTGAGAGAGAGAGGTTGTTGTCCTGTTGAGAGAGAGGTTGTTGTCCTGTTGAGAGAGAGGTTGTTGTCCTGTTGAGAGAGAGGTTGTTGTCCTGTTGAGAGAGGTTGTTGTCCTGTTGAGAGAGAGAGGTTGTTGTTCTGTAGGTTGTTGTCCTGTTGAGAGAGAGATGTTGTTGTCCTGTTGAGAGAGAGGTTGTTGTCCTGTTGTTGTCCTGTTGAGAGAGAGGTTGTTGTCCTGTTGAGAGAGAGGTTGTTGTCCTGTTGAGAGAGAGGTTGTTGTCCTGTTGAGAGAGAGGTTGTTGTCCTGTTGAGAGAGAGAGGTTGTTGTCCTGTTGAGAGAGAGGTTGTTGTCCTGTTGAGATGTTGTTGTCCTGTTGAGAGGTTGTTGTCCTGTTGAGAGAGAGGTTGTTGTCCTGTTGAGAGAGATGTTGTTGTCCTGTTGAGAGAGATGTTGTTGTCCTGTTGAGAGAGAGAGGTTGTTGTCCTGTTGAGAGAGATGTTGTTGTCCTGTTGAGAGAGAGATGTTGTTGTCCTGTTGAGAGAGAGGGGTTGTTGTCCTGTTGAGAGGTTGTTGTCCTGTTGAGAGAGAGGTTGTTGTCCTGTTGAGAGAGGGGTTGTTGTCCTGTTGAGAGAGAGGTTGTTGTCCTGTTGAGAGAGGTTGTTGTCCTGTTGAGAGAGAGGTTGTTGTCCTGTTGAGAGAGAGATGTTGTTGTCCTGTTGAGAGAGAGAGGTTGTTGTCCTGTCGAGATGTTGTTGTCCTGTTGAGAGAGAGGTTGTTGTCCTGTTGAGAGAGGTTGTTGTCCTGTTGACAGAGAGGTTGTTGTCCCGGCACCAGCTCATTAGTGTCCTCACCTCCTCTCCGCAGGCCGACTCATCATAGTCTGTAATGAGGCCCAGGACGGTCGTGTCGTCAGCAAACGTGTGAAGAAACTCAAGTGTTAAGAGCGATGCACTGCTCTGCTGTGCCGCCTAGACTGATTATTCTACTGTAAATGAGGGATATTGTATTTTATTGCACTGCACTATTGCACTATTTTATAGTCTATTCTATCTATTTTATCCACTTTTTTCTCCTTATTTTTCTTTTTTTCTCCCATCCCAATTTCGTGTTTTCCAATTCTCCCCTCCCCTGTCTTGAACGTTGCTCGACTATGCCCCCCACTGGTCGGTTGTAGGGAGGATAGAAGACTTGCATCACGTGTCCCCTCCGGTACACGAGGAGGCAGCTTGTCACATCTTTTCACCTGCCAGCGCAGACTCTCATTGGCGAGGTGTAACGCATGGGAGGCTCACACTACACCCCCGCCACTTCCTGTCTCTGCTGTGCAGGCGTCCCCCAACCGACCTGTAGGAGTCGCTGTCCACAACGTCCAAACTACCACCCATCGACTTCCACCCACTGGCTCTGCCAATTGAGCCAGTATGACGGCCGGCCCAAGCCGGAGGCAATGCTGACACCCGGATTCGATACCGGAGTCTCTTGCATTGGTGACGAGCACAATCTCCGCTGCGCCACCCAGCCGCCCTTATTCTATTCTATTTCATCATTGTCTATTTTAAAACTGCCATAGAATCAAACCATAAACAAGGTGGCCTGTTGGGATGTCGGATCCTAATGTGAAAAACGATTTGATTTTTACGTGTCTGCACTTTCTCATGTGCTCATTTTGTGCCAGTCTTTTATGCTGCTGTGAAGCATTTTGAGCTGCAATTCTTGGTATGAAAGGTGCTATACAAATAAAGTTTATTATTATTATCATTTAATGAGCACACCGCTCTGTGGTACGCCCGTGTTAAGGGTCAGCGAGGAGGAGGAGGTGTAGCTGGCGCTGCCCATGCTCACCACCAGGGGCCTGTCCAGGAATTCAAATATCCAGCTGCAGATCTCCAGTCCAAGATCAGCAAGCTTAGAGATGAGCTGTAGTCAGTGAAGAGCACCGTGTTCTCTTTGTCCAGGTGAGTGAGTGTGGTGTGTGTTGCCAGGGCGATGGCATCATCCATGGACCTGTTTGGTCCGTATGCAAACTGAAGGGGGTCTAGGGTGTCATGTAGAGAGGAGCAGATGGATGGAGCAGTGGGTTTTGCTCGAGGCACTTCCTGATGACTGATGCCAGTGCGGTAGTCGTTTAGGTAGGAGGTCACCGTTTTCTTTTTTGGGGACAGAGACAATAGGACAGAGACAACCTCAGAACTCATTATTGTCAATGCATCGAATAGGAGATATAGACCCTTCTTCCAGAGGAGACTGAATAAAACCCACCTGTCTCCTCAGATTCCGGTGAACTTTTACAACTGCACCATAGAAATCATACTCACCAACTACATCACAGTCTGGTACTGCCTCAGACCAACACATCACCTGCAATTGAGTCTATTTATCACAAACGGTGACTGAGGAAGGCATGCAACATTGTCAATCATGGACCGTTTGCCCCCTTTGCTACAGGGACATCTGCTCCAAGTCAAGCAGACTCGGAACAGCTTCTTTCCCTCAGCTGTCATCTCCCTGATCTTTGTACCACAGCAACCCCCCCCCCCCCCCACCCATACCATATACACTCTGAAATCTGAACTCCATTGCCTATACCCTAGGGCCTAGGCTCTGTTACCCATACTGTAGCTACTGCTTTCACTGTACACATACGGCATAATGCACATACATAAATACATACGCAGACAGAAATTCCTTCCTTTAAATTAGTTCGATGGTTAGCCTATAAACCACCTTGGGAAAAATTCTCTATTAATTTAACACGTTATATAGACCACCTTGGGATGACCTATTCTCAATTCATCCAACAGGCTATACTGTATAAGCACCATGGGAAAACCTATTCTCAGTGCAGTTTCTAGTCCATATAGCCTTCCTAAAGACACTTCATCAAATGGCTATAAAGACCATATCAGGACACCCAAGTCTGAGTCCATCTGACAGGACCTGTCCCCGTGTTCCTAAATCCTTTTCGTCTCAGGGAAACTTCTTCTTTTGTGTACTGGCAGCCAATGACCTTGCCACCTTCAGGGACTATACTATATTAAAACGTAATACTAAGAAATTGTCACATTACAGCAAGCAATACACCCTAAACACAGATGACGTGATTAAAGCTGATGCTGTGAAATCTAGTTAGCTTGCAAGAGGGCGGGTGATGCACACACAGACATGTCCTCTTTAAAAGGAGCAATAGGCGGCCGTTGAGTTTGGGCAGAACTTAGAAATATTTTCAAATCCTTAAACCAAGTTCGACAACACCCTTCCCAATCAGAAGGCATCAGGGAAGCCTCCTAAGCCACACCCTGCTAGGCATCCAGTAGGCAGCTACAGTATGTGTTAGCAGCAGGTCTGTGTACGCATGCAACTTAGGGTTTGATGGAGCGCTCCCAAATCTAGCCAGCTCAGAGGGGCTTCTGAGGATACAGAAAAGACCAGGCTTTATTTAATGCAACTTCTACATAAAATAAACAAATGTAATGTATCACATGATGAGCAACTCGACCCTGCCATCCTATAGGAGACTAGAGCAGCACAGGCTCCTTTCACCCAGAGAGGTTTTTGGCCCAATGTGGCTATTTTCCAGGTAAAAGGCACATAGTTAACTTCCCTGACTCCAGTTCCTACCCACTCATGACCTTTCTCTCTCTGTCTGCCAAACCCTCCTATGTAATGCAGGACTTAACTCAGAAGTAGGGATGCACCGAATGGGAAATTCTTGGCCGAAACAGATACCGAAAATAGAAAACAGTTGGCCGAAAACCGAATGCCGAAAATGATTCATAGAATAGATTTTTTTTTATACCAATGTTGTGGAACATTATGATTATGGAAAAATATATGATTATGGCTAAACTTAACTTAAATAATAAATAATCACTATTATGGGTCCATAAAACATTTATTCAGCACTTCTGAATGCATACAGCACATTAATTCCACCTTTTCTCTGGCTGCCGCGGCGGACATCTGTTCTCTACTGAGCGCACCTTTCTAGTCCCCAGTTGAATGTGCTCTCTTGACTCGGCACAGTAGACGCGCGACGTGTATGCTCGAGAAAGATTATATTATCAACGACAGACAGCGTCAATGTGAGAAACACTATCCCCCGCCCCTCTCGCTCTGAATAATATGCATATTAGATCACTCAGTGATTAACCGCGACGGGCATATAGTAAATAAGGATGTTAAAGACGCATTTATTGGACGCGTTGCGCGCAGAGTTTACATAGAAACAGCGCGACTCCCGACAGCGCGACATCATCACAACAACACGCGTTAGGTTACAGGTTGTTTCTGTTTCGGTATTATATTTTCGGTGAAAAAACTCTTTCGGCCTAAAGCCGAAAGGCCATTTTTTGCCATTTTCGGCCGAAAACTTTCGGTAGCCGAAATTTCGGTGCATCCCTACTCAGAAGTCTTTATTCGGCATGCAACGGCACACACACACAGGAACACACACACACAGGGTCGCCGATGCGCTTGAGCTCTGGCGCTTGACCCATCCCGTCGTCCTTCCCCCCAAGGGCAGCCGGGAGCAGACAGGGCGTCGGCGAGGTACCGCGCCCGGGGACCAATCCAAGTGCTCCTGCCCGTCTTCGTCAGGGACGCGACAGCGTCAGCGATCTGTTGTGCATGTTTTTACATTGGGTTTCTGTTATCGGGGTGGGGGGGGGGGGGGAGAACATGCAAGCATGGGGAGAACATGCAAACTCCACACAGAAAGACCTGGGAGATACCCCACCTGGGTACCTGGCAACGCGGAAACCTGGTCCCCAAGCGGGAATGGAATCCTGGACCTTCTTGCTGTGAGGCGACAGTGTGACTACACCACCATACTATAAATATGTACATTCGCCCGCTCGCTCATAACCTTTCAGGCGAGTATTTTTTAGTTCCATAAAAAGTACGAGTATATTCAACAGGAGTAGGGAACTTGTAGCCGGAGCCGGGACGCGTCTATATTAATGCCAGCCCAAGAGTGCTTCGCGTTTCTCTGATTGGCCACGACGCCCATGTGACCGCGGCGCGCGGCAGAGCGGAAATAGGCTGCTGCTCCGGCGAAAGAAAGACTCTGCGACAAACTCTAACCTTAACCAACTCCGAAAGAATGCCTAAACTTAACCCTAACCTTAACCAACTCCGAAAGAATGCCTAAACTTAACCCTAACCTTAACCAACTCCGAAAGAATGCCTAAACTTAACCCTAACCTTAACCAACTCCGAAAGAATGCCTAAACTTAACCGGCGAAAGAAAGACAGGCATTCTATTGCCATGCTCTAAGACAAACTCTAACCTTAACCAACTCTGAAAGAATGCCTAAACTTAACCGGCGAAAGAAAGACAGACGCTAGTTACGTTTATATAGAGAGATGATAAATTAATTAAACGTAAAAAAAGAAAAAAAAAATTGAAGTGATTCGAACTTGTCACCAACGCACCGCAGGCTCCACAGCAAGCTGAGGAACGAGTTGAGCTAACCGTCGATGTTAAAACAGGGGGGATTACGAATGCATAATGCCGCGGCAACCTATGCGCCGCTGCCGCTCTGCCGCGGGGCGTGCTAGGCGTTGTCGCGGCCAATCAGGGAAAACGCGGAAGCACTCTTGGGCTGGCATTAAAGAATAGGCAGCCGAGACTTCCCTTGGACAGCTTATCACTACGCGTCCGGTGAGCGGGGGGGGGGGGGGGGGAATAAAGACTTCTGAGGGGCCACAGGGCCAGCAGCTGAATGGTGGCACCGCATGGTGAGTCAGAGTGAACAGTGTGTGAGCACTGTGAGGAAGGAGCGAGGTGATCCAGGCAGCCGATAAGACGAGCCTCAGGTGGGAGCAAATATGGGGTGCTGTGGGGGGAGGGGTGGATAACAAAGGCTGGTCGGGTCGAGGAGGTGATGGGAGATAAAAGGTGATGTGTGATGGAAGAGTAAGGGAGGGAGGGAGGGAGGAAGGGGGGTGTGTGAGCAGAGACGGAGGCGATAAGAGCCTCGATCTCCTCAACAGTCAGAGATGGAAGTCACAGATTCAATACAGTTCTAAGACGTATGCTAGGGTGTACAGGGACAGGTAAGAGATAATACTGAAATAAAATAATAATAATAAAATGTATATATATTTCTTTCTTCTTTTTTTCTTTTCAGAACACCATACATCTTCTGGGAGGATCGTTCACTACCTCATCAGCCTGATAGATAATAGAAAAGTAGGAAGACACTGTCTGTGCTCTCAATGGAGAACCAATGGTCCATTCCAAAGCACTATAATATCATAAAACATTTACTGAAATTCATGACTCAGGATAATGTCAGTAATTTCACAAGGGTTCTAATAACCTAAATGATATTAGGCCTACGTAATGAGCAATCGTTCTGTCCAGGGTAGCTATCACGATACTCAAATGGTGGATCTCTGGTGCTGTAAGGCAAGGTTATGAAGACACTCTCCCCAGAATTGACGAGGGACCAACTCATGGAAAAGCACACTAATTGAGACTTATTCCTATCTTAAAAGGACAGGTTCACTTTTTTTTATTTTGAATCCAGACTCATTAAAAAAGGCCCCATCTTCACTTGGTGTATTGAGAAAATGTGCACTGTACTAGTACATCCTCTCACCAGGGTTGGTGGGTTTTTCAATGGCAGCTATCGATACAATTGAGTCATTTAGCTGACACTTTTATCCAAAGCGACTTACAGATCATTGTGAACCACATGTCACCAGGATGGGTACATCTCTGGCAGCTAATGGTCAGTGGCATTGTTTGTCAAATAGTGTCGAGCTTGAGTGTTACACTCTTGAGTGCATAGTAGTTTAGACATACAGTATTAGCAAGATAGGTAGCAGTATAAGAATAGTAGCATAGTATTAGGGTACACAATAGTAAAAAGGTTAGAGGGTTAGTATACTTTTTTATAAATATCAATACTGATATTTAAAGAGCAGGGTGGCTAATGGCCGAAATTATAACGAATAAATTTTTTGCTCCCGATCCGATCCCGATCATGTGATTTTGAGTATCTACCGACACCGATCCGATCAAAAAAAAATATATATTTAAAATGTTTTGTTTATTTTTTATTTTATTTTATTTTTTATCCCAATTTCTCACATTACATTCACCCTGAATGTTGACGTTATCCAGGTGAAAAGTTAACTTCATTCAAGCGAGGCATTGCAATCCTTGACATAAATCATTTGATGTATAATTAAATCAAAGGAAATGCGTTTGGGTCTGAGAGTGTGGCTGGTCTGCCGTTCTGCAGCTGGATACTATTGGTTTGTTTTGGCAAAATTCTTCTGCTCTGTGTGACAATAAATAAATGAATGATGATATGCAATTTAAAACCAAAACTAAGGCCTCAGTATGAGTTTAAGACGTGAACATGGTCATGTTTGTTGAATAAAAAAAATTAAATAAAAAAATATAAAAAAACGATCCCGATCTTCGGAAAATCACGTGATCGGCCCTGATCCCGATCTACTGTTGATCCCCTCTCAACTCTCCAACGGTTCAAGAGCGCCATCTGGTGGCCGATCGGCGGATCGCCCAAACAGGAAACAGGAAACGGAAGCTGGTGCTCATTCCAATTCGGTCCGATCACTCGGTAATAGTCCGGGGACTCGAGCTAGACACAATGGATAGCAATCCGTTACCAATAACTCAATAAACAACATGATTTGGACGTATATACTATTATACAACCTGGAGATGGATCGCATATTTCTACATCCCATAATAGGAATATTTTTGCTCCACGCTCATCACCCAACGGCCCGAGGAGACTGGGGTAAGATTCAAGTTTTTTTTTTACCGTGTTCGATATAAACTGCTCTAATGATCATATCACCCACACTAGATGAATCATCTAACGTTGGCCACGGAATTATAAACGACCCCCCCCCCATCCGGTCAACATCAGATGATAAGTAGTAACTTCTAGAAGCACGTCCATTTGAATTTTTTTATCTCGCGCAGATCGCTATCAAACTGTATTTGATCATCAATATAATGCATTTAGGGCTATAAATCACATTCTGGAGAAAGCTGCAGAAAACGATAAAAACATATTTATACTTTAGACCGTATTTTAGTATGAATATGTGAATGAAAAAGTATAACGTTCCTACGTCCTGAACGATAGATAATTGACGTTGAATGGGCCATAGTAATGTCAATTTAGCAATACAATTTTAAAAGTTATAGCCCTGCAAAGAAGGGGAACTTCTCCATAGACAAATAGAGCTAGAGGATGGTATAATGATGTACATAAGCCTGGCAAAGAAAGTGTTAATGTAAGCTATATTAGCTAACTAGCTTAACTGGTTGATAACACAAGAGGTTTGGACTTGCTAATATTAGCCTAAATAAATGGGGTTAGATAGACATTTTGCCTGACAAAGTTTTGCTAGTAAAAAAAAAAAAACATGTTAGACAATAAAATAACCAAATAACTTCCTCAGTAAATTTGCATTCCCTGTTTTTATCAAACAGCCATGTTGGCACCTCAGTCCCTTCATCAGGGTGACTGAATGTATGTATTTCCGATCCCCTAGAAAAAACATATCAATGTCTGACCCCATACACTTTGCAAATCACACATTAACCATAACAGAAACCTACAAATACCTTGGAGTAACTCTTGACACACACCTCACTTACAAACATCACATCAATAGTTTAGTCAAAAAGGCAAATAAAAAAACTATTTGTTTACAGCAAGATCAGACCATTTCTCACCCTCACTGTTCAAACACATATCTACATGCAATTTTTCTTTCAACAACATCTTACTGTCTCCCAATCTGGTCCCTCACAAGCAACAACGGAAATTATAGAACCCATAGCAAGACTGTACAATAGAGCTTATACAATTCATGGTAAATGTCCACCCTGGACTCACCACTGTACTGCACTCTCACACTCTTTTCAGAACTACACAAAATCTATCCACTAAATTCTATTTTATGCTCAGAAATAACACTTCCCCAACACTCACAGCTTTACTCCCAAGACACAATACAAGTCAAGAACGTATCACCAGATCAATCTCACATGCACTCATTCCAGTGCCGGCTTACAAAAATAATTATGGACTAAGATCATTCTTCCACACAAACACCAACATTTGGAACGAGATCCCATTCCACATCAGAGCAATAACCTCCATCTCCCACTTCAAACAGGCCTACAAACAACATCTGATGCTAGAAAACATCTGCACATCTGATCCAACTCTTCCCTAGGTCTTAATCTTGTTGATACTGTTGTTTTGTATTGACTGCTATGAATGCATGTTTGTCCTTGCTGTCCACAACGATTATATGATTGTATGTAGTCCAACTGCCTATTTTGTTTTGTTTTTTGTTTCATGTGCTGCAGAACAGGAACCTGCTGAAAAACCTTTTGTAACTGAGTCAGGCCAGTTTAAATGTACATTGTGAAATGTCTTTTTACCCTTTCTGTATAAATAAATCTAACTATAATACTGGTTCATTGAGGGAAACGGGGTGAGATACTCATCTTTATGTTCATTTCAATTCAGTTTTTGTATGAGTTGGCAACTTGCAAATGTCTGGGCAGTGCACTGACACACCATCTCACATACATGCATGCAACACACACATTTCACCTTGTCATCGTATTCTTTGGGTTGGGATATATATTTCTATGTATATTCTTTAAGATCGAAATTAGGGATGCTCGATATTGGCTTTTTTACCGATACCGATATACCGATATTGTCCAACTCTTAATTTCCGATACCGATATCAACCGATACCGATATATGCAGGGTTTCCCCCCCCCCCCCAAAAATGGAATAATTTCAGGTAATTAACATTACATATCTCTTGTTGTGGAATTAACACAACATTATGCATACTTTTGACAATAAATTAAATCAGAATTTGTTCTTACTTGCTTGCCTGGGTAAATAAAGGTTATAGAAATGTAAAAATGTAAAATATTTGAAAACCGATACGGATATTTTCCGATATCACATTTGAATGCCAATATCGGCCGATAATATTGGTAGGCCAATAATATCGGACATCCCTAATCGAAATATATGACTGGGCAATGGCAGAGAAAGAGGGTTCATAGGAAGTGAGGGCTACCCGCAAACAGTGATGCAAATGCTCATTTGTCAAGGAGGCACGTTGCTTGTTTTAATGGCATTAATGTGAGAGAAACTGGATTCACAGGTGTATGTTGAGCCAAACATTGTTAGCACAGATATTGCCAGCGTTTTTATTTTGGGGAATGTCTTGACATGAATACACTTTATCCAAAATGTTGTGGTGGATTCCTTCTCAAGTGCCTGCTTCAGAGCAGATGATGCTTGCATGTCAATTATTTCAAGTTGCAGGAGACCTTCATCAATGTGAAGTGATGCAAGGAACTCTTGTCCTTTTGTGGAAATAGCAGCTACATTGGCAAATGGGTTGCTCACAAAATGCATCAATTCTCTGGACATGTCAAATTCATCAAATCGACTTGCAAAGTTTTCCCTCAATTTATCAATGAAATCTGTCATTAATTGAGTGATATTAATTTTTTTTTTAATCATGTAATCTTTGGCGGGCCGGTCAGAATCACTCTCTCTCTCACTCACACTCACACTCACACACACACACACACACACACACACACACACACACACACACACACACACACGTGGATCGATACTCTGTAGTACCGACGTGTTTCGGTAGGTACCTTTAAAAGTACCGAATTCGGTACCCATCCCAACTGGTTACCCGTCCCAAACAACACAAACACATACTGGTTGGTTACCCGTCCCAAGCAACACAAACACATACTTGTTACCCATCCCAAACAACACAAACACATACTTGTTACCCATCCCAAACAACACAAACACATACTTGTTACCCGTCCCAAACAACACAAACACATACTTGTTACCCATCCCAAACAACACAAACACATACTTGTTACCCGTCCCAAACAACACAAACACATACTTGTTACTTGTCCCAAACAACACAAACACATACTTGTTACTTGTCCCAAACAACACAAACACATACTTGTTCCCCGTCTGAAAACAACACAAACACATACTGGTTACCCATCCCAAACAACACAAACACACAGCGGCACCCACCTTCTCCAGAGGCACTGGGGTTCGACAGCGGACTCGCGGCGCCCCACTGATGCCAGGAAGGCGAAGGGCCAGGCCAGCAGCATCATGAAGGCAGCCATGAGCAGCCGGATGGGGAACAAGGTCACCGTCATCAAGGCTATCTGCAGCAGAAAGGGACACCATACCGTAGTATCAAAATAGTAGTATCAAAAATCATAATACTACATTACACAGCAGTCATTACATTAACGCAAATCACTGAGCATATTATAAACACAATAAGACTTCATTCGTCAATATGTCCCCCTAAAGAGTGGAAAGTGAAGGATGAGGCTAGCAGCGTCATGAAAGCGGTCAGGAACAAACGGAGAGGGAGCAGAGCAAAAGCAATCAAAACTATCTGAACATGAAAGAAAGGAATGGATGATTACAGCATCAAAGAGTTAATAATCATAGGATATGGCGTAGGGCTGTCTTAAATACTTCGAAGCTTCGTTCGATGGGCATGGGATTCGAATATGAAAAAAAAAATTGAATATATTAACACTTTGGCTGCCATGGGTTAAATTAATGATATACCATAGATTGCCAGCGCTATTTGTCTATGGAGAACGTCCCCTTCTTTGCAGGGCTATAACTTTTTAAATTCTATTGCTACATTGCCATTATTAGGGCCCATTCAAAGTCCTATATGTATTGTTCATTGTGTAGCAACGTTAAACTTTTTCATTCACATATTCATAGTAAAGTATGGTCTAATGTATAAGTATGTTTTCATCTCTTTCTGCAACTTTCTCCAGAACGTGATATATAGCCCCAAATGCATTATATTGATGATGAAATACAGTTTGATGGCAATCAGCGCGATATAAAAAATTCCAACTAGACGTACTTCTAGAAGTTACTACACGTCATCTGATGTTGACCGGATGGGCGAGGGGGCGTTTATAATTCCGTGGGCAGCGTTATACCAATCATCTAATGTGGGTCAAATGTGGATAAAAGCAGTTAGTATCGAAGATGGTAACGTTACACGCTGAAACTCACCCCAGTCTCCGCGCGCCGTTGGGCGATCATCGTCGAGTAGAAATTTTATCATTATGGGATATATTATTACCCGGTCCATCTCCAGCTTGTATAATGGTATATACGTCCAAATCATGTTGTTTATCGAGTTATTGGCAATCGATCGCTATGTAGAGTGACGAGCTAGAGTGCCGGAACCTATCCCGAGTGGCCGGAAGCAATAGGGCCGACCAGCAAAACCTCTACTGCGCTTCCTGTTAAGCAGTTGCGCCGATCGGCCACCAGATGGCGCTCCTGAACCGCCAGAGAGCTCAGTGGGTCCTGCTGGTGAATCTCAGGCCAGCGGAGGGGGAATATGAATCCGATTCCAGATTTTTGAAATATTGATATAAGGACGATGTACAGCGTCCCCCGGCAACTTTAGCATCGCCAGCAAAGACGTTGTAAATCGTTTTTAGGCAGTCAAAGTGTTAAAAACATATTTAAAAGAAAATGTATTATTATTTTTGTGTGCGAAATCAACTCTGCCTCTCTTTGTTAATTACAACAAGCAATGCTGTTTGTTATTTAAGATGAGGTCGGACTCGGCACTGACAGATTTGTGTTCATTGTGCTGCTTTTATAAAGCCTCAAATGACGGCTTACAATATTTCATGAAAGCAAAGTGTTTCGTTTGTCTAAGATTTAAAAAGGTTTAAACTTTACAGCACTGACAAAGTTGAACAAAGTGCTGTACAAGTCCCACAACAAATAATAATTATTATTATTTTTATCTTGAAGCTTCGAATTAAAATCGAATCTCGGCCCTGAAGCTTAGAATTCCAAAAAAACTATTCGAAGGTCAGCCCTAATATGGCAAGCAGTCAGTCGGCCATCTTCTGGTAATCGGAAGGTTCCCGGTTCGATTCCCGCTCCTCCCGGCAGTGTGTCGAAGTGTTCTTGAGCAAGACCAAAAAAAGACCCTAACTGCTCCCAATGAGCATGGTTGCCTCTGCCGTTGGTGTGTGAATGTGTGAGTGAATGTGAATGGGTGAATGTGATGCATAAGTTGTAAAACGCTTTATAAATGCAGTCCATTTACCATTTTACTGTGATAATCCACAAGGGGAACCGAGCAAGAAGCCAGCAAAACGCAGTCATACAATCTCACAAAATGGCAACAGCAGTCGGTAACTAACAAAGGAATGGAACAGAAAGGCTGACTGGACCTTGTTCAGAAAAACAAGCCTACCCAGAATAACGACATGGATTCAGTTAGTCCCATTCTCCACTCTACTAAGAAAACAAGCCTTTCCGACCATAGTCTGGTCCCGCAGTGTTCAGATAGGATAGGGTGTCAAATAGTGATTGTGCTTATCTTCACAGCCTTTTATGATCACATAAAATCAGTGCTTATCTTCTGTCAACATTTGTCCCGCTAGCAATTGCTACTTGGCAGCAGGCAGTGGCCCAGTCTCTCTCCCCTGACCGTGGGCCACCGCAGCGAGCAAACCGCCAGCTACATAAACATACCGGTAAACAACACTTATTGAGTCCAACCTCTCCTCAAAACAAACAGTTACATGCTTAGAATTAGCTCTTTCAGAATACAGGGTTCCCACAGACATTGCAAAATGAAATTCAAGGACATTCAAGTACTTTCCTAACCACTATTTTTCATTTTAAAAGGGCATTTAAAAGGATACAATTCACTTTTAAATGCTATTATTTATCCAATATTTATGGCTTAAAACGATTTCCGACAATTAGTTACTTTAAATAAAATAAATGTCTTTCTTGATTCAGAACAATTTTATCATGGATGAACAAAACTTTCAATGTGAATGGTTGATTTGAATTTCAAGGACTTTTAAGCACCTTGTTAAAAAAATTGCTGTTTTCAAGGAATTCCAGGCCTTGACTTTTTTTTTGTAAAGTACTTCAAGTACCTTGTGCGAACCCCGAGAATAAAACTCCCCCAGTAAGGAAAGTTTAAGCGATAAAACCAAACCAGCAGCACTACAACCAAATGTCGAACAAATGATAGACAATAGGTATGGAATCAAAACCCAAATAACCTCCATTTGATCAGATTTTTTATTTAAAATCTTAATTTTGAACATGTAAATAAAACAAACAAAGCATTCATCTCTAGCAATAAAAAAAAAAAAAAAAAAAAAACATTTTACATGTTCGAAAAGGAGTAGGAAGAAGTATACACTTATTTAATCCTACCCCTTTTCCACTACTAAAAATTTATGTAATTCCTTACCGATTTAAATCCTTACAAAACAAATATATATATATACAAATATATGTAAAACATGAATAAAATAAAATAAATTAGTGTCAAATCCCTTCTTCATCCCTGTACCTCGTGAAAATAATTTCTTTATAACTCTGTTTGAATTGTATTATATTTGGACATTGCTTAAGCACAACATTCAGACTGTTCCACAATTTCACAATATTTAAATGAAATGTCTTCTCCTGGTAGTACGTACACTAAGAGTTTTTAAATTGAGACCCCCATTCCCCAGCCATGGAAAAATAAGAAGGAAAACACTATTCAAGTCGTTTTTCAAATCCCTCAATGATTCTCTATACAGTAGATGTGTAGCTTACATGTGTAGCAGTATACATTAAAAGGCCTATAGTCCAAATTTGAGCTATTTCGGGCCGACCAATTTCTATTAGCCTAGTTTTACACACAGGCTACTTTTTCTAGTTTAACGTACGGTACAGTCATTTTAGACAGACGTGTGTGTGGATTAGCCCTGCTACAGGCTATAAGATATTTGGGATGCACAATATAGCCCACCGACAACCATATCTGTATGTTTATAAGCAAAACCGGGCAGATAGACCAACAAATATCGGCTGATGATAGCGAGTTATTTTTGTCATCGTGGGTCTGGTGAGCAAAACCGGGCAGATGTGGACAACCGATGATTATTTCTGTCTACATTTGCGAGATTGTGTTATTATTTTTGCCATGTGGGTTTTGTTTGGGTACTTGCAGCTGCACCACAGGCTTGTAATAGACATCAGAAACCTAAATGAAGACACATTATTTTAAATGTTTCAACGTTTCTCATCACGTTCAGTACAAAATGTTACTTTAGTTTATACCGGCCATAAGAGAAACTGTATTATTATTATTTAATTTTTTTTTACATTTATTTAACCTTTATTTACCCAGGCAAGCAAGTAAGAACAAATTATTATTTTATTTATTGTCAAAGTATGCATAATGTTGTGTTAATTACACAACAAGAGATATGTAATGTTAATTACCTGAAATGATAAAGTTTTTTGGGGGGGGGGGGGGGGAAACCCTGCATATATCGGTATTGGTTGATATCGGTATCGGAAATTAAGAGTTGGACAATATCGGTATATCGGTATCGGTAAAAAAGCCAATATCGAGCATCCCTAATTTCGATCTTAAAGAATATACATAGAAATATATATCCCAACCCAAAGAATATGATGACAAGGTGAAATGTGTGTGTTGCATGCATGTATGTGAGATGGTGTGTCAGTGCCAATATCGAGCATCCCTAATTATTAATGTGCTTTCTTCGCTGTGTAAATGCAATTAAGACTTCCATCTCACGATCCCTATCTCAGCCTCTGTGTATAAAAGGAAACAATCCCTTCAAATTGTTTACTTCCTCTGCATCCTCTCCAGATGGGAATCAATGATATTAAACATGGCATTACTCCAAAACCTCGCTCCTCATTCTTCCAAGTCTCTTCACGCACACAAGAGAAAATGAGCACGATGACATAACTGTGAATGTTGTAAACTTGTCGATGGTGTGTTTCCTACAGTATATTGCTCGTGCTCACTGTTGTGCATGATGTGTGCGTGTGCACTATGCATTCTGTGCTGGTCTTCCAGGATTAATTATTTAAGATATTATGAGATATAACATTGTATGTTGCAAGGATAGTGAAAGAAGGCAGATTAAACTCCACGAAATAGTCTATTTAACTAAGGTATGTGTGCTACAAGCTAGGGCATGGCAACCCCCCCCCCCCCCCCCCCCTTTGCTAAAAGGGGTCTCGGTTGGAAAAGGGTTTGAGAACCTCTGCATTATGCATTTGTTGAAACATTTATCCAAACCCAAAGCATGAGAATGCTGCACGGATGTCACTTAGAATTAAAACACTAGACTTCCTTACAGTTGGCTTCCTTACAGTTATGATTGGAGGATCTAGAAAAGAGGGCAGGGTTTGAGATAGGTGAATTTAAGCTACTGTAGGCTTCTGAGCCTTAAAAGCAAAAGAAGAAAAAACAAAACCATACATTTGTGTCCAAGTTCTTTAATTGTCAAATACACAACAATACCGGGGCATTGCACTGACTCCACTTAAGAAGGAACATGCCAACCAACGTTATGGGAAATGCACTTACAGACTTCTCCAGAGTCAAGCAAGATACCGATTTCCTCTAGGGCTGCTTGATTGTGGCAAATATCATGATTATCTTGGTTGCTATTGAAATCAAGATTATTAAACACGATTACTCATAGATTTGAGAAAATCAAATGCATTCATTGAACTTAAGCCAACTAACGCCTCTACCGGAGTTTTAAGCTAGCCACTTCTCATCCGCTTCTATTCATTGTGATAAGCTAGGCTAGCATGCAACCGGATAGCTCAGTGTTTCCCCTGAAAAAAAATTCAGCATCAAGTTAAATGCATCAATCTGGTGCACTTTGAGAGCAAAATAAAGAGGCTAGATCTATGATGAACTTTGTGCTCAAAACACAAAATCGACTAGACTGCAGTGCTTTCTCCCTGCAGCCTTTTCCTCAGGTCAGTCTTTTACATTAACACTTTCAGTGCCAGCAGGGGGCGCACGATTTAGTGCTTGAATGCCCAGCATCCACTTCAATGTTAGCGTTAATAATATCTAATCTATGTTTTAAATTATGGCTATGTGTCTAATCTGCCCGTCGCTTATCAATGACAAATAAAAAGATTCCGTGATAAACGCCCTGTACTGGAATATTCTAGAACGTTGTAATTTTTCGGCCTATTTATGAATTGTTTTCAAATAAACGCTAGATTATCGAGAGTATATGTGTACGTATGCACGCTATATAGGCGATCTGAAAAATCCATTCTCTGATTTCCTCAAAGCCATCGCCCACACAAACACACACAGGGCGAACGCTGAGAGCTCAGCGAATACAACTCTGATTATCCCAAGACTTGTAAAATAGATTCCTTACCTCAGATCAGATGTTCTCCAAAAAGATCATTCCAATTCCTGATCGCCATTCCAAAAATCGATCGCTTTTATTGATCCAACGCTACATACTGTAAACACATATTCCACGCTGTTCTGATGGTCCACAATGAATCCGATCGGCTCGGGGTACATGCCTGAGAAGTAAAATGTGGATTCCGGATTTTTCTTTTCTCATCCATTTTCATTGAGTCCATTCCAAAAGGGTGCATTACCATCTGGGAGACGATAGGGGGCGGTTTTTTCACATCTGAGCTCCTGATGGGGCTGGTTTACCAACGGGAGACTCCGTTGATGAAATATGAATTCAGATCGCTAATAAAAAAATAACACGCTAATTGTCGTGGTGGGCATTCAGGGGGCGGGCTGATAACACGTGTTATCACGTGGTGGGCTCTCAAAGTGTTAAGCACCCCCCACAGCCCAATTGAAATGATAAAAAAATATATATACTTATAATAATAATAATATTATAATTTTTTTCTATAAATTCTTTTTTAGTAGGTCCTAATTCAGCAGCAGCGCAGCGCCTCTGAAAACTGGCCTCAAAATAGTAAAAATAAATATAATATCAAACTCGAGTGTCATGTTAAGCGCCCTAGGGTTGGGTAACGTTCACATTTGAACCGATACAAGTACCAGTTCCTGGAATTCGGTATTGGTACCTTTTTTCCATATTTTTTGTAATAACAAAAAATATATATAAAGTTTATAAACATTGTTATTTATTTAAATCAACATTATCTGGCCATCCAATATTATCAAACTCTTCTGACCTAGTCTGGTCGTTCCAAAGACCCAAGAGACGGGAGTGTAATATATATATATATATATATATATTTGTGGAAAAGGCTCCCTATTGTATAGTAATATTACAATTACAACCCTCCCCCCATGCTGCTATGATGCCTGAATTTCCCCAAGGGGATCAATAAAGGAATATCTTATCTTATCTCTTATACTAAACGTGTAAAGGAACCGAAATCTGGTACCAATTAATTCTACTAGCGTGAATCGGTACTCGGTAGTACCGATGTAATTCGGTCTGTACCCGTAAAAAGCGCCCAACCCTAGCGCCCACCAAGAAAGCTCATGGGGTGGCTCAGACCAGGGGCTTGGGAGGAGAGGTTCCACGCTGCAGCTCCCCAGTGAATGTCTAACTGTGTGACAGAGGGATGGGCCCAGATGATTTCATTATTTTAGTGATACAACCAATAAAAAGCTAAATGTTTCAACTTAATTTCTTTTAGAAAATGTGTTATATTGTAGCGTTTACCGTTTACTTGTTTCCAGGAGTATGTAGGTTAATCCAGCCTTACTCTGCACTATAGGGAGGTGTAGTGGTTACATCATTCCGTTTCTGGCGGTCCACCTCGCAAAATTGCAACGTATTTCCCCATTGCCAATTTCTAAATCACCTCGTATAAAACAAATAAAGCATGACCATTTGCATGGTGTATCTTTCTGTGCATATTCATCCACAATCTATAGCTCAACATGAAAATATTCGCAATTAATCGTAAAAGAAAATCGCCTAATTTTATTTCAACCAAAAATGCTTAAACAATAGTGATAGAAGGGAACTCATTTTGTGCAAAAATGGAAAGCTTTCCAATGTTCATGAGGCAGAATTGTTACAATAGCTGATAAAGCGGTCCAAAGTGACGTCAGACTACACCTCCCTATATGGGCCTATTGCTACCAGTTTGTGTTTGAAGTAGGGATGCACCGATACGACTTTTTCAGTCCCGATAACGATACCGATACCTGGGTTTGGGTATCGGCCAATACCGATACCGATCCGATACCCATTGTCAAATGTTCCCCCCAAAAAAAGTAAAAGAAATAAAATATTTAATCCACGTTTATTTTATTTTTTTATTCGAATATATTTTGTTTTTAAGAGTTGTAATGACAAGTGTGTTTTTGATTTGTTGTAAACAAAGACAGAAAATAAACTTCATTCATTCAATTAATAAACTGTATGCCTCACTGTCACTGTGTGGAAGAGACTGGGATCATTCTTTTGTGCAAGGCAACATCAGGCTTGACTTAAAACATTACTTTCCTAACTTAGTGAAACTAAATGTAACAAATTAACACAGATATAAATGTACTGAATGGTTATTTCTTATTTTATTTATTATTAAACAAATATATACGGTATATATATATTTTTTTTTTTTACGATACCCGATCCAGCTATTTGACTGATATCGGCGGCCGATACCGATACCAATATCGGAGCATCCCTAGTTTGAAGCCTACTGTACTTAACCTACAGTTCAAATAAATACCTTTGGAATACATTTAAATGTAATGCATTTTTTGTATAATTTGTCTTTTGCTCTTTTAATAAGAAATGCAGTTTATTACAGCCTCATGTAACCTCACAGATAGGGATGTCCCGATCACGTTTTTTTGCTCCCGATCCGATCCTGAGATTTTGAGTATCTACCGATACCGATCTTTCCCGATCCGATCAAAAAAAAAATATATATATTTTTATTCAACAAACATGACCATGTTCACGTCTTAAAGTCATACTGAGGCCTTAGTTTTGGTTTTAAATTGCATATCATCATTCATTTATTTATTGTCAAACAGAGCAGAAGAATTTTGCCAAAACAAACCAATAGTATCCAGCTGCAGAACGGCAAGCCATTCTGAAGAAGGTGTGTTCACACCGAAAACGTCATGATTACAGGCTGCCAATAAATTTGGAAAAACCTGGAGTGCGTGCCTGGACATTGTTTCCCTATTTTTTATTGCTGGGCGATAAAATGATAACGATAATTATCGCGATATATTTTTTCTCGATATATAATAAAAAAAAACGATAATTAAAAATCGATAAAAATAAATAATAATAATTTTTTTATTATTATTTGTATTGTGACCTGCAACAGGGCAGCTTTAAAACCAGAGATAGTGGACAGACTTCAACAGTGGTCATAAGATAAGACTTAAGCTAAACTAGGGCTGGGTAACGAAATGTGAAACTTTCATGGTATCTATCAAATTGCTTCAATACTCATTCGGTATCGAATGACACCGTGTCATCGGTGTCAGTGAGACAATAAGCATGTTTGTTCCAAGATATAACATTTCTTCTGTTCAAACAATCCAAAATGTAACAAAGACTCTGATTGGCTCACACAGCACACGCGACACACATAACTCAGCAAAGTAAGGTATCGGAAAAAAGTATCGTTTTGGTATCCGTATCGAATCCCAGGTACCGGTATCGTGTCCCAGGTAATACCAGGTACCGTAGCTACAACGTACAACACTGGTTTCAAAATCAACCTAAGGTACACCTACCACTGAATACATTTGGTTTTCAGTTCAACTTTGTCCTTTCTTCTGCCTCTTGTATGGATATTTCACTATCATCGTTTCTTCTAAGCATAACAAGACCTTCATGAATATATGAATATAGAGGAAACAACAACTTAGCTCAGTCTAAAATGTTCAGAGTGGAATAAAAGCCTCTATCTTGAGTATGCACTGTAGCTCATTGCATACAGGCCCAGGCTGGGCGATATGGCCAAAAATGATATCACGATAACGTAGGGCTGGGCGATATGGCCAAAAACGTTATCGCGATAAAATTATAAAATTATTTTCATACAACTCGATATCGATAATTATCGTCGATATAATGTCTGTCAAGTTTAATTAACTTCTTATGCCCGGCGCCGATGGACGGGCTAAACCCTTAGAAGTCTAACCTAAATAGCTCCTCCTCCTGAGAATTTCCCCCTTTTTTTTTGTTACATAATATAAAATTACAGATTCATACCTTCAAAATAAGCCATCAATTGTCAAATTTGAGACGATAGTTTTCAATCAATGTCCTATCAAACATTCTGGTAAAATCCTAACACCTTTTCAATACAGGACTTGAAGTAGAATCAAGTTCATTCAGCTATCTGATGAGAGAACTACACTCCCAGAATTCAATGTGATCATTGTCACTAGATACATTTCACACCTGAGCAAAGGCCCAGTCATTCCTTTGTTATTCCAGTGAATGGACCCAGCAGGAGGCCTAGCCGTGTGTGTGTGTGTGTTTCTGTGTGTGTGTGTGTCTGTATCTACAGTACTGTACCATATCAAAAAAAAATAAGCAAACTAGACTAGATGTAAATGTAATGTGTAAATGTGTAAATGTAAATGTGTGTGTGTGTCTGTCTGTCTGTGTATGTGTGTGTGTGTGTCTGTGAAACATGTCTTGTACTCATTTACCTCACTAAATACAGCAATGTGTAACTGTAGATTTCAAGAGAGAGAGAGAGAGAGAGAGAGAGAGAGCGACATTTATAATAATTATATTATTAATTAGTTTTTTTACACACACACACTAATAACATGATCATAACCAGAGAAAACAAGACCAAAGACAACTGGAATAGAATATCACACAATTTTATTAAAAACACATAGAGAATAATAATCAACAAGAAACATCAACTGTATCAATTGTATTGTACAATGAACAACCCTATATATCACTTTTGGATTACAATAGTAATACAAGGTGCCTCATATGATATTTGGCAGAGCGCGCGACCACAATGAATGTAGGCAAAATCTCCAAAAAAATAAAATTATGCACATGTATTAAAAGAAAAAAAAATAGGTGCCTCCTCATGGTTGTATCTGCCTGTTTTGTATCACACTAAGTGATATGTGAAAAAGCAGTTCCTGTCTGGAATGAGACAGAGGGCCACACCACATTCACCGCACTTCCAGGGGGTCTTCATCTTACAATGTACGCAAAACAGGCGGCCAGCCGTGGCCTTCTGGGATTTATCTGCCTGTTGCGTGATCGCAACAGGTGAATGGTTCCTTGGTAGGCGGTCCACTGGTGCTGTGGGTAGATTGTCCACTGGCACCTGTACAACTGTGATGCCACACAGCTCAGCTACCAGCTCCTGCTGGAAGACCAGGTGGGTCATCGGCTGCACCTGCTGCTCTCTGCACAGCTCCATGTGAAGAAGGTAGGAGTTAGTGGCGGCAATGTCCAGATAATGATAGAGCAAAGTCCTGTACCATCGCATGGTCTTGTGGTGTGCAGAGTAGTACTGGATGAGTTGGTCAGACAAATCAACGCCTCCCATGTACTTGTTGTACTCCAGGACAGGTGTTGGGCATGCAATGTTCTCAATGGACCAGGTCTCACTGCGCTTGTTTTTTATTCTCCTCAGCACAGTTTTTCCAGCGAATGACTCGTGGATTGTGGAGCAAACAGAGACTTCACGTGTGTCCATCCACTTCACAAAGACCAGTGGGCCATCACGTAGCCACCTGATGGTGCCCCTAGCATCCTTCTTTTTGAGAGCATTCACCTCTGTGCGGGGGCATTCTTTTCTGTTGTCTCTGTACGTTCCACATGCTCCGACACCCAGGCTATGCAGATCCCTGAAAAGCTTTGGACTTGTATAAAAGTTATCGACATACAAATGATATCCCTTGCCCATGGGTACTTGCTTGAGGTGTGCTGGCTTTATTTCCCTCTAAGTGCTATATTTGCAATTGAAAACCACACCCACAACAGAGAGAGAGAGAGAGAGAGAGAGAGAGAGAGAGAGAGAGAGAGAGAGAGAGAGAGAGAGAGAGAGAGAGAGAGAGAGAGAGAGAGAGAGAGAGAGAGAGAGAGAGAGAGAGAGAGAGAGAGAGAGAGAGAGAGAGAGAGAGAGAGAGAGAGAGAGAAAGAGATACAGAGATATACAGAGAGAGACATTTATAATAATTATATTATTAATTAGTTTTTTACACACACACACACACACACACACACACACACACACACACACACACACACACACTAATAACATGATCATAACCAAACCAATTTCAAATGTATCATCAAGTACAAAATAGATTTGATCGTAATATTTATGAGAATGCATGTTTTTTCACACTACAGGAGGAGTATGTCACAGTATGATATCATAATCGAACATTCTAGAACCTTAACCTTAACCATGCCTAACCTTAACCGGCGAAAGAATACACGTGTAAAAAAAAAAATCACGTTAAAAAAAAATTTTGTATGGGATTCGAACTCGTCAACAACGGACCGCAGGAGCGCAGGACCGCTGCTCTGCGAGGTGAGCTGAAGCGCTGAATGAAAATCATGGAACAGTAACAGGCCACCTCTCTACTCTAGACTAGAGAGCTGTCATCACCGTGATGCGCGCTGAATGAACTGCGAACTGCAGGACTATTATTATCAACGACAGACAGTGAGAAACACAACCCCCCCCCCCCTCTCGCGCTGAAGAATATGCATATTAGATCACTCAGTGATTAACACCTATGCGCTGTTTGTGTGTGCGCGCGTGCATGTACGTGACGCGTTGTAGTTTCGGGGGAATACAGGGATATTTAGAACTATACAATTGAGCAAGAATTAAACATATTTACAAGTCGTATTATGTTTAGCAAGTAAGGATACATATAGATTACACTATATGCACTCGAAATTGTCTTTGTTCTATTTTTACAGATTTTTGAAAAACGGGACTTCCTGAGCATTTGTGAGAGATTCTAATTCTTTTGTTCTCCGCCCACGGGAGCAATAAGCCCGTTGACTTCTAAGGGTTAATAGCATAGATATATATAATAGACTTGTTTTGCTGCTGCGAATGTTGATGTCGTCATCAGTCCGCGCATGTTAGCAGTCAGTTAGCCGACAAGCGGAGTATCTCATGACAGACAATGTACTAAATATTACCCTAAAATACTCTCTTCCGCCCCAATATATTGAAACGACGTCCACTGTATACCCCACACTACTATAAACGTGGCCTCAGAATTCACGACACACACATACTCGGCACGTAAATATATAAAATAGTGCCGCGCAAGCTAGTTATCCTAGCCAGCCTGTTGTGTCTAAGTGGTGTATTCCATGACAATGTAATAAATATTACCCTAAAATACTCTCTTCCGCCCCAATATATTGAAACGACGTCCACTGTATACCCCACACTACTATAAACGTGGCCTCAGAATTCACGCCACACACATACTCGGCACGTAAATATATAAAATAGTGCCGTGCAAGCTAGTTATCCTAGCCAGCCTTGTTTACTACTAGAGTCCTACCTCTCTACCCAGAGGTGCACCGCAGGTCTCCTTCACTGTCGGCCATCTCCTTCACTGATTGGTTGTTAGTGCATGTGCTGATATCCAAGCTTGGAAAATCGATATATCGAAACTTTGCGACCACGTTTCATGTTTATTTCGAGGAAATAATTTATTGCGATAGTTATCGTTATCGTTTTATCGCCCAGCCCTACGATAACGATATGATAATGTTATATCACTCGATATCGATAATTATCTATATTGTTATAAGTATTAACACTTTCAGTGCCAGCCGACGAGAGATCTCGTTTTTAATCGTTATTTTTTTAATTATCGATTTCCATTCATTTTTCATCAATCTAGCCTCACGTTACCAGTGGGGATCTGTCTGAACTCAAACAGGGAAAATACCGCCCCTATCATCTCTCCGGATGGTACTGCACCCCTTTGGATTCGATTGAATGAAACACATGGAGAGAAAAAAGTCCTGCTTCCACATTTTACTTGTCAGACAAGTAACCGGAGACAATCGAAGTCATTGCCCACCACCAGAACAGCGGAGAATATGTGTTTCCAGTACCCAGCGTTGGATCAATAAACGCGATCTATATTTGGAATGGTGATCAGGAATTGGAATAATCTTTTTGGAGAACATCTGATCTGAGGTAAGGAATCTATTTGACCAGTCTTGGGATAATCAGAGCTATTTTCACCTATATATCAGCGTGTGTGTGTCTGTGTGTGTGATCAGGAAATAAGATAATCGATTTTTCATATAGCGTGCATACGTACAGATATACTATCGATAATCTAGCGTTTATTTGAAAACGATTCATAAATAGGCCGAAAAATGACAAAGTTTTTTGTGTATTCTAGAATATTCCAGTAAAGGGCGATTATCACGGAATCTTTATATTTCCCTTGAAAACAAGGGCTTTTCAAAATGCTATAAAACGAAAATGAACCGATAAAAAAACAATCCGTTTCGACAATGTTGACTGCAAACAAATCATTGATAAGCAACGGGCAATTAGACACATAGCCATAATTTAAAACATAGATTAGGCGTTTTAACGCCATCATTGAAGTGGGTGGTGGCACTCAAGCACAAAATCGTGTGCCCCCTGCTGGCACTGAAAGTGTTAAGCACAGAATTTAGAATGTGTGTACGTACAGAAAAATCTGGATTTATCACACGTGCGTACACAGGTTCTATGCACACTCCGTGTTGATAAATGCCACTTGTTCTACGCTCCGCGCTCGTGCACGGTTTTACGTATTTGCATATAGAACCGCCCGTAATTAACCATATGGTCATGAAACACCCCCATGAAATGTGGAAAAGTGGACTAAGCCGAGCGAACGCCTGGGAGAAATACACAACAGGCTGACAGACGTGTACACGGTGATGTCGGATATGATATCTTATTAACTTCCTAAAGACCATTGCTGCCTGGGCAGCAAAACACTAATAAAGACCATTGGTGTCATTAATAACCATGCTGGAATATGACTGCTTTTTCTTCGTTTCGTTCGATTAATACCCAGGGATTAAAGTTCTCCGTCAATTTCATTCCAAATCGCGATGGATTTTCCGTAAATTTTCTACCTGCATATGATTTGTAGAGGCATACAATCTATTTTGATGTCGGTATTAGGTAGCCTATATAAACAATAATACGAGAGCATATACAAGAACCTTTCTATTCACATAACTGCATTTGTGATGGAGCTTTGACAGCTACATGGGTGGTAATGGTCTATTGCTCGATCCATCTCCAATATCACGATGGACCGTGCCATGTAGCCTATGTATAGCCTGCCTATGTGATCAATAAAAACGCGAACTTGAATCCCATCGGGCATAACAAAAAATATTGTTTGTTTCCGGTTGCCGACCGACCCTGCCGATTTAGGTGCGACCCAATATATTTTATGAGTTTTTAAAAAGATTATAAAAAAAAAGCTGATTTTTTTATATATTTTTTTTAGAATAACGTTTCATAGAAATCTTAGTCAAACCTTTAGTATTATGGATATTAAACATGCTGGCAGAGTACATGCATCCATGTTGTTGTGAACACTTTAATTAAATAAAGAAATTCCCTATCCATAGTCGCCGTGGGAAAGAATAAAATAAAAAAATAAAATAAAATAAATTCCCTACCTACCCATGCCTTAACTGACAACCAACAGGAAACAAACAATTTTTTTTTATGCCTCATCATATTTATATGTTGTGTCTGTCCACTATGTTTGTTACTTTGTTATTTTTTCCCCCTATGTAAAGCGACATTGGGTCTCTTGAAAGGCGGTATATAAAATGAAGCTATTATTATTATTATTATTATTATTATTATCATCACGTCTGTGCTGGAACTCACAAATAGACTGTCTTTTAGTCTCAGTGAAGTTTCAACGGAGGTCATCTATTCTAACCAACAAATTGAAGTAGAAAGCATTTCGTTGTGACCAATCTTATTTGGAAACATGACACAAAATAATAGTATTTCTCTTTTTATTTTAAACAATATTTAATCGCGTTTGGAGGTGGGTGTTCTGCGTCTGCCCCCCGTGCCAAACAAGCAGGCCAACCTCTTGTTCGAGTGTGAGCCCGTTATAATTACACTACCGTCGCTATTTTACAATTAACTATAATGAATTACGGGTCATACAGAACACGGCAGTGTTAAAACTAATGCACGGAAGCTTATTTCCGCGTCTGCAGTCTCCATATTCTACCGCTGGGCGCCAGGTACGCACAGTCCGAGCTGTGCGTATATATACGCACAAAGTCAAGCACACGTTCAAATTGATAAGTCCCACACTTTGCTTAGAAATGATCGTACACACGGGTTACGCACATATCTGTGGGTACGCAACATTGATAAATGAGGGCCCAGGGGCGTTGATTAGTTCTGGCTCTGCTAGTTTCTTTTCTATCTTTTGGCGCTTTTTTGGTGGACAAACCACCGCACATGTGCACCGTGACTCGTGACTAGCTCTGCTAGCACACATAGCCTATAATTTTTTTTTATTTATTATCAATCGATATCGATTATTCAAATATATCACGATAATTATCGTTATCGTTTTATCGCCCAGCCCATTACAGGGCATAAGAACAAGCAGTCTTCACAAGGTCAGAGTTCACACAGCAGGGAATCTGTAAAGTGAGCCATTGTTGAAGTGTAGGAACCAGCCCACCGCTCCAACATAGCAGTGATGTACATTAGGTAGTCCCAATGAGGGCTTTTGTATGTAAACAAATACCAGTGCCTATCACGTGTCTCAGACAGAGAAGACCAGACTAACTTTACATACAGGATACTGGTAAAAATGGTAAATGGCTGCATTTATATAGCAATTTTTATCCAAAGTGCTTTACAATTTGTTCCTCACATTCACCCATTCACAACGATGGCAGAAGCGACCATGCAAGGTGCCGACCTGCTCATCGGGAGCAGTGGGGGGCTGATTGAGCAGCATGTTGTGAGCCGTTCGTAATCAGTCATTAAGTAGTATCATTTCATATATCAATAAAACCATTCAAAACATGTTTAACCCAGGAACAATCAGTGAGCACGTCAGTCTCATGAAAACATTATTGTACAGTCATCATGTGGATGACCCACAAGAAACATTCCTGTCACTCCCTCCGGTTGCCAACCCAATCATTCCCCACTAGATCAAAACAGCACGCTGGGAATAAACTCCTTATCCACTCACTGCTGCTTTAGCTGGATCAACAGAGATTAGTTGGTCAATTGCTGCCTTTCACTTGTAAAAAAAAAAAAAAAAAAAAACAGAAATCACACTGGAATGAAAAGTAGCCGGTTTTCCCAAATCCAAACGCATAAAGTAATAAATTAAATCAGTCTAAAGATTCACAGCTCATCTTTCGACACATTTCTGACAACAACCATTGTTTTACTGCTTAGCTCACTGAAATGATTTAGGCTGACAACTTCCTAAGGGCCATTTGACACCAGACGGAGAAAAAGGCCCACTTCAGCACTGCTTTTGAGCGCTTCAACTCACCCATTTGAATCTCCCTGTTCAGACCAGCCGTGGTTGCAGAGCAGTTGCACAGCAGTCGCAGTGATGGGAAGCTTTTTTCCTGGCCTGTGTAAGCGGTTCTGTTGCAGATTTGCCATTGAAAATACATGTAATCTGTAAATTTGTTAAACCTGTGATAAATTCTTTGTGGTTTTAGATAATATGCAATACGTATATTTAAATAATCAGAAGTAATAGAAAATCAAAATATTTCAATGGCTTTTTCATTTATCTTTAACACTTTCAGGCCCAGCAGACTCGGTTGATGAAATATGAATTCAGATCGCTAATAAAAAAATAATCACGCTAATTATCGTGGTGGGCATTCAGGGGGCGGGCTGCTAACACGTGTTATGTCGTGGCTGGCATTCAAAGTGTTAATTTATCCCGGCCTAGATGTTGGCCAAAAACACCTCTCCTGGAGTTTTAAGCTAGGCTAGTGGTCTGTATCCGCTTCCATTCATTTGTGCTAAGCTAGGCTAGCTTGCAGCCGGATAGCTTTCTATTACACACAGAGCGTATCAGTCTTCTTGTCTGACTCTGGAGAAGACGGCAAGCGCATTTTCCATAATGTTGGTGTGCCCCTTTGAAGATAAATCCATATTTTCAACCATGACCCTGTTTTTCTTCAATCTAGGTTCATACAAGTCAGATTTAGTCAACTGGACCCCTCGAGTTGGCTGCGGCTCTCTGCAACTTATGCATGTGGGAATACAATAACCATTGTCTGAGGTAGACACATCAGCAATATATGATATATATTTGGCCTAAAAAGGACATGTCTTCTTAAAAAGAACAATACCACTGCTTCTGTTTAGATGCTCAAAATCTGCCTGGTAAATGGACTGTCCAATCCATAGGTTATAGCCGGCAGGTGAAGTTCCCATCCTTGGCTGCACTATGGTCTACTGCACACTCTTGTGTTGGGGGATACGATGCCAAGTCGGCTCATACACAACAGGAGGTATTCATTCACCTACTGCCTTTCAGCCTGTTAGCCTGCACACCTGACAACCCACTGCACTAGGGGTGGACGGTATAAACGGTATACGGTATAAACGGTATGAATTTGCTCTACGGTATGGATTTTGACTATACCTTGTAACCGGTAGAGCAGCTCTAAAATAGCAATGACGTCATGTAACCACAGCGCGACTATTTCACTCGCATTTGCCCCTAAAAATAGATAGAATTAGTCATAGATAATAGATATGTGCAAACTGGAAAAAGTTATTTAGGAGGCTTCGCGCAGTGGGCGTGTCAACACGCAATTGTCATTTCATAATAAACACATATCACCGCGGCGCACAGCAAGTTTCAATTTCAGTTCCTGGCATTTTTAACCAGTGGAGAAAGGTAAGAGATTTCCCTATCGTTTTTCTTATATGAATTATTCTACGTTAATAAAACATACCTGGTGATCAACTACAGTTTGCTGTGAACATTATGTGTAGTGTTCTCTGTTCTGACGGCTGGGCAGCGCGAGCTGGATGCTGGATTTTGCGAGAAGCATATGCAGCTGCAGAGCCGCAGAATCCACCATAACCCACCCATCTGTACCGGCACAGTGCAGTACTCCAATTCAGCCATTGGCAATTCAGCCGTTGGGTGGGGGGCGCTGTTGAGCCGGGCCTGTGACCGGACCTGAAAGCGCCCCTACTCTGCGGCTCTGCAGTTGCATACTATTGGGATTCGTTGGGAGCAGCACAGAGTCTCGACTCAGGACTTATTTTATTTGGAATATAATGACTGTATACGCAAAAGTAGCCTAGTTTTAAGTTAAAATATTATAAATCGACATGCCTTGAGGATGTCATTATTTATATAGCCTGCCTATCAGGCAAAAAAAATATTCGAACGGAAACACTGATACCGTGATATATACCGTTACCGTCTATGTTTCAAATTATACCGTGATATAAATTTTAGACCATACCGTCCACCCCTACACTGCACCCTCAGAGACTGGTCTGATCTACACAACATGTAGGCTACCCCGTTTCAGACTATGACCCTTCCTTAACTCAGTCTGTGCCAACAACGAGTATACTCGTTATTGGGCGCCATGTGTTGAACGCCAACAACGAGTAAAGTCGTTATTAGATCATTCAATCTTTTTCCTTTGATCCCCGCTCTACAGACTTGCCCGGAGCGCTCTGAATCACTTTGGCACAGCCACATACACTGGAACTGCAATGCCGATCGAATCTCACCAGATGGCAGTATCGTCTACCATTTGAACTCTGATAGTATAGTTCAGACAGTGTCTGTCCTGACTCACTCTGTGGGAGAGGAGCTCTTCCAAAGCAATCGCAAGCAGATCCACTCGCCTCAAAACCTAGTGTCCAGTAAACAACGTGTAATTATTACATATAAACTTGTAATCGCGATCGCCGGTGGGATCATTGGAATTATTCTTTTTGGATTACCTTCTGGCTAAGGTAAGAACCCCCTATGTCTATTTTACCGAACGTGGAACGGCTTGCTGTACCGGTCATAAACAAGGCTTTTTCTAACGATCGGATTTTCGGGGTATGACTACCCGATAATGTCCATATTATTTTAGCACAATTGCACTGTATTTTTATTCTGATTTAGTGTATATACCCCTACTACAACTAGTGATGCACGATATATCGGCCGCCAATATAATATCGGCCGATATGGCCGTTTTTCTACACATCGGTATCGGTCCGATATCAAGATAGGGCCGATATATATATATATATATATATATATATATATATATATATATATTTTTTTTTTTTTATATTAATCTTTTTACATGTTTTGGCCTTAAATCGTTTCAAAATATCAGTCATTTCTAAAAATAAGTTACAAAAGTTAAAAAAAATAATGCGTTTTGGAAAATAGCTCTTTATTTGATTATCATAAAAGTGTTTTCTATACAGAGATATCGACATCGGTAAATATCGGTATCGGCCAGAACAGCAATATTAATATCGGTATCGGCCACAATTTTCACATCGGTGCATCACTAACTACAACCCTGCAAAATTGTACAGCCCTGTCCTATATAATATTCTACTGTATCTTTATTATAATTTAGTTTATATATATTCTATTTGATTTTTGCACCAAATGACAAAGTAAAATTCCTTGTATGTGCAAGATTACTTGGCAATAAAGAAATATCCGATTCTGATTCAACTACCACAATTAGATGACTACACACACCCTCATCGCTGACAACCACCTTAGCCACACCAACCGGTCACCACCACAAATAACCCATCTTACAATACCCACTGACCGGTCACCACCACAAATAACCTTAAACCCTGTGGGTAACACTGAAGTACCTTACAGGTCCCATATTGTGAAAAACTGTTTCAATGCATGTGCACATACATACATGCATGTGGGTCTCTGATGATGATGAACTAAGACATCCCTGTCAGATTTAGCATCCAGCCCATTATTCAGAAACTGTGCCTCTAAATGAACAGTCTTTATGTGATGTCAGATGAAAAAGGTCATTGCAATACGCAGTCATTGACTCATCTGTGCTTGTGAAAATGTGTGTGCAAAATGACGACTTGCTCGTAAACCTTCTCTTTTCTACCTATATAGTTGAACCTAAATGTTTCTGATTCTGACATTTTAAGCGATAAGTAGGATATTAAATTGCTCGATCTTGAGTCATATTTGATCTGCTATGCCTAGTTTGACAGTTTGATCTGAATTTTGTTGGATTGTGAGCTGTTCACTTGTAGTTCGGGAATACAACGCACCATCCCTGACTCATGTGTGCATGTGAAAAATGTGTGTACAAAATGCTCGTAAGAGTGATCTTTTCTACCTAAAGTTGAACCTGAAATATGTTTCAAACAACAATTTAAGTGGGAATTATTTTTATATGAAATTGCTGGATCTTTGAGTCATATTTGATCTGCTATGCCTAGTTTGACAGTTTGATCTGAATTTAGTTTGATCGTTCACGCACAGATCCGGTACACAGTCTTGGGGAAACAGCCCATTGAGAACAGGACTGAAACAGAGGCTGCTAGAATGCATAATCTATAACATATTTTCTTTCTCTCTCTCTCAGCAAAACACGTCAAAGACTTGTTTACAGGACCTCAAAGACCTATATTAACTTGTTGAAAAGGACTACAATATGGGACCAGTCAGCCACTTAATCATTTGGGGACCCACATTAATCTTCCTCGGACCGACTGGGCTCTGAAGCAGTGCTTAAAAAAGAACACTGCTCTATGCAACAGGCTACTGCACAGACTATACCACCGTCTACGGCAGGGGTGGGCAATTCTTTTTTCCCAGGGGGCCGAATGAGCAACTGAAAATATGTTGGAGGGCCGGGCCAAAATTCCAAACTCAATTATGCATAATATACATTTTATTTCTATATAAAAACCAGTAAATTACATTGTTTTGACCCCTGGTAAGAGTGTATGTTATTATTTGGCAATTAAAAGGTGAGGTTAGCTTTCAA
Organism: Notolepis coatsorum; assembly: GCF_963971535.1. Taxonomy (NCBI): domain Eukaryota; kingdom Metazoa; phylum Chordata; class Actinopteri; order Aulopiformes; family Paralepididae; genus Notolepis; species Notolepis coatsorum. Next base: position 66,048,744 of record NC_140183.1, read on the forward strand.
AAATATCATTTATTCAAATAGAATTTATTTCCAAAATGATAAACAAAATGTGAAACATTAATAACAAAGGGCATTTTGAGTTTCATATACTATTGAAACAAGGATTTTCTTAGCTTTCTAAAGACATCACATCATCTTATAGCAAAAATAAACAAGACATGTCACTGAACTGTGTAAAGAAAAGTGTCCCAGTTTTGTAGCATTTTTTTTACTTTACATGCCTATATTAAACATTTAATGTTTTCAGAACTGTGCAAAAAAAAGAAAAAAAATCAAGTGTCCCATTTCACTTGTTATATTTCCACATTTTAGTGTTCTTCAGTTCTTTTTTTTTCATTCAGTGTGAGAAATCCAGTCTCTGTTGAGCTTTAACAAGTCCATCAAAGTCAGGTTGCATGTCTGAGGTGGAGATGCGAAGCACAGCTGCCAGATGTTCATCAGTGAGAGAGGATCTGTACCTGGACTTGGTAAAACGTCATCATGACTGAGAATGTCTGTTCACATATGTAGGTGGATCCAAAGAGAACCAACATCTTCTGAGCATGTCTCCTCATGTTTGGAAAGTTCTCCTCCTTGAGAGCAGAGTAGAACTCTAGCAGTGATGCTGACTTAAAGTGCTCTTTCAGTAGTGAATCAGACTGCAGGTCAATGAGTTCAAGCTGAACAACTATCAACACTGCAGGTAAAGGGAGAGGAAACCAGCTGCATTTCATCCTCAACCTTTTGAAATCTTGAAAACGCCTTGAAAATTTATCATGCAGTGCTCCCAACATGGATGAGTACCTGTGCCGGTGATCAGCTGATGGTTTGACTTCCTTCAGGGTTTTCATGTGTTTGAGATTGTTGCTGTCTAGTTGCCTTGAAATTAATTGCAACTTTGTCATGAAGGCTTTCACATGGCTATGAGCAAAAATGCCCTTGCCCAGCAGTTGTGTGTTCAGTAGGGATGGGTACCGTTCACATTTGAACCGATACGGTACCGGTACCTGTGAATCAATACCGGTTCGGATTGCCCCGACTGCTTTGTTGTTGAATCAAGTCAAATCCTAGGTAAGCGTATATTGTGCGTGTGAACGTTGACATAATTTTTCTTTTTCTTTTATATTATCATGTAATCTTTCGCGGGCCGGTCAGAATCATGATACGGCCCGCGGGCCGTACAATGCCCAGGTCTGGTCTACGGTCACGACGGGCCCCTGGCAGTCCTTTGTAGACCTTTAGTAGTGGTATTTCGTAGGGGGTGATAGGAAAAGCATCACATGACAGATTGGAGGTGCGACTAACCGGTCAATCACTGCCCGATTGCTAATTCAAAGCCACTGGGCAGGTCCGGCAAGAGAGTGTTTGGAGAAGACACAACATGTGTCTCGGGATTCCCTCTTTCACTTTGCATCTTTTTTGTTTTTGGACCCTTTCCTGTTTTGATAACTGCCAGGAAAGAGCACTGACCAACCTTTTAATCAACTATGTCGGAGCAGTTTAGATTAATTCACTAGGTTGTATATTGTCATGTTTGTGTCATATAGGTAGAGATCAGTTTAAGGTTATGATTTTTATGATATTTTGGTGTGATCTTAAGTCAGCTTTAGCATAATTATATTACCCCTAGACACACGATTATTTTGATAAGTCAGAGGCTTGGGTTGTAACTCCACGGCACAGACTGGGACAAAGCACGGTTGACCACGCAAGAGATCACAGTCAGGATATTCTAATTGACTCACAGTCAGGATATTCTAATTGACCTATCTCAAACCCACCCTCTTTTCCTTGATCCTCCAATCACAACTGTTGCTTCCCTCTGACAAATAGCCATTAGCCTGCAATAAATACAGATAACATATATTGTAGATGTTTTATCTTTTATAGATAAGACCTTTTATATTGATTTAAGGCTTCCAGAAGTAAGTACTCCAGCAATACTGAGTAGTGAGGTCAGTAAACGTCTTCAAAACTCTATAAGATACACATCTCATTCATGCCACAGCCATGCACACTGAGAAAATGTGAAATGTAATATCATAGTGTCCTAATAACATAGAAACTTCCAATACATTGTATTTCTGCATTGCAAGAGCACTGTCAGTCCATTTGAATAGAATACAAAATGGGGAAGGGGTAATGAAATAGCTAAGAAAACAATTGAAAAACAAGTGCTGAATGTCCATTTAAGTGGTGCTACTACTTAGAATTCTCAGTAGGTAGCGCCAGTGCTACTAGTGGAAAAGGTTAGTCTGGAGCCTTAAGTTTAAGTAAATATATTTTATCTGAATGTGTCCTCGATTCAAATTCTCAAGTTGAATTTAGGTAACAACAGGACGGGGAATAGTTATCCAGCTGTGTGTCAAAATGTCAGGACGAGCTACAAGCAAAAGCCTCTCAGCCAGACGACTCTGTACAGTTACTAGGGGTGGGAATCACCAGTTTCATCATGATACGATACGATATCGATTCTTTGGACAACGATACGATATTTGCCGATATCACAAAGTCTCTCACGATACAATACGATTAGATTCAGGTGCCTGCAATCGATATGAGATGATATCATATGCCCATTTAACACAATCAGTAACATTTAGATCAACAAAAAAAAGGTAATGAAAATATCATTCGACATTTGTATTTTTGAGCTCTTCCAGACATTTAAAGGAAAATCAATCTATTGTTTTTAATACAAATAGACCTCCTGTTCACTGTAAAGTGCCACGTTTTTATATATTGAGCTTTAAACTTTAAGCTACATTTTTTGGAACTCAAAACTCACAACCTCCCTCTCCCAAACTGTTCCTACAACAATTTGTTGATGTTGCATGATCATGTATAGGCCTACATTTATTATGTATTATATTGTTTATGTTTAAATAACATTTAAACATCAAACTCCTCTGACCTCATCTGGTCTTTCCAAAGACGCGCGCACACACACACACAGAAAGGGAGAATGCTATGCTGTAACATCTACACACACGGAGCTACTGCTGTTGTTCTTGGGCGGATATGAGACTCGCCACAGGATTTTCAAAATAAGAGTATCGATATGAATCGATCTTATTACATCGCATCGATCCGATTCGATTGTTGATAATTACATCGATGTATCGATCTGGATCGATGTATCGTCCCACCCCTAACAGTTACTACACACTGAAGGCTCGTTCCAAGACGTCACGTCGGCCTGAGACAGGAATCGAGCGTCGGAAGTGGACGGGTAAAACGGTTGTCTCCATGTTGAGGTGTGAATTATCTTGGATGGGGATGTGGTAGGGATTGATGTGTGGGGGGTGTTTGGGGGACTGGCTGTTGCCTTCGAGCAACATTGTACTCTATTATTATTATTTTATGCCTATTCTTATGTCTGCACGTTTACGTTGCACTACTTTTGTCTTTTATACCTATTTTTATGTCTGCAATTTATGCATTGTTTTTTATTCCGTCATGTTCATTTTATACTAATTGCTGTGGGGCACTCTGGACTGCGGTCCATGTGTGAAAAGTGCTCAGATAGTTATTAATATTTATTATTATTATATTGTAAAAATGTATGCATTGAAATGTCTGTAAAGTCTCTTTTTTGGCTCAGTACGGTTCGTTTTTATTTAATTTTGAATAGGCTATTTTGGCAAACAGTAATGTTTTGAATAGGCTATTACAAAAGGAAAATTAAAGAATTACTACTATTACTGTCGACACTGAGAACAAAGTCAGTCGTTTAGTCGACACATCCCTAGTCGTTACCTCTGTAACGCACTCCCTTCGCCCTGACCTGCCTCTGGAAACCAACCAGGGGGACGGCCTCTCAGGTGGAACAATGGCCGCACCACACTGCTTAGTGCATGGATCCTCGCGCAATCCGGTAGGCTATGGACCACGTCAGAACCGGTACCACTCCATACACCCCCAACCCCTAAGCTTGACAGTTGACACTTGTGTCTGAACGACTCCAGAAGTTGTTCTCGGGGGAAAAAACTTTACAGAGATATTTCCACAGTGTCCTCACACCATCTGTCCACAGTGAGTCAATATTAAATCAGCCACGTAGTTTGTGAGATTTACTGTAGACATAAACATGATGCGCACATGGACAGATGTACACAGACAGATACACACAGACAGACAGATACACACATGGACAGATACACACATGGACAGATACACACATGGACAGATAAGCACAGACCGATTACATGCCGCAAGACGACTTTTTAACCTCATGATTTGTAGTTTTTGGGTATAATGTTACATGTACACTATTGGTGCAGCAGCACCCTCCCCAACCTCATCTCCATAGCAGCAGAAATGATCTCTCTCTGTCTCTCTACTCCACTCTCTCTCTCTCTCTCTCTCTCGCTCAGACCTGACAAACTGACAGCATCTTGTTTGTGATTACAATCACGGCGTTGATGATGATGTGATACGTTACTGTAACATTGTTTACCACTGTAGCACTATCCCCTTCTGCCACCTGTCCTGCTGCTTTGCCTGCTGTCATCCTTGCGCAAGGATTATTACCTAGCCAGCTATTATAAACTCAATTAGCAATTTGTGTTAATGTTAGGAGCTGGGCAATTAATCAAATTTGATTTATTTTCATTTACAATTTTGGCTTCCAACAACTATGAAAACAAGATAATCGAATTTTAGCCAGGTCATGTTTTTGAGCCAGGTCATTATTTTTCAGTTGAATTATATTATATCACCAGGATTTAATCACCATTAAATTTTTATATAAAAAAGATTTATTGGCCAAAATAATTGCATGATTTCTGCCATAATGGAGCAGCCCTAGTTAACGTGAGTTAACGTGTTGAAGTTACGGTTGTTATGGTTACGGTTGTTATGGTTACCCTGGTGAAGTGCACTGTCCTCATTAGCATCCCTCCGGAGCACCAAATTGAGACTACTGGGTCAGACTTGGGGATAACATCTCTGTGGCGATAATCCGCTTCTTCTAGTGTAGGTACAATCCCTCCATTGATTTCCTTCTTTGGTGTAACCGTTTGCGTCTTTTAAATCGTTCTCGTCTCCCTGTCTCCCTGTGACTGGACGTCCCGTGGTGATGGCCGGGAGGATGCGATCCTCTCTATGTCGCCCCCATACCTCAAATGGATCCGTCATCAGCTCTATTCTATTTACAATCTTTCAAAATGTTCTTATGTACCCCGGTTGCTATTGCATGTACTTATTTGTGTTTCATTTTACACATATATGTACATGCTTACCAACTGTTTCGCCTGTTTTATAGCAACACTACTATCACCAACATCTAAGAAGGGAGATGCCCCCCTTGAACGGCCCTTCTAAGGTTTCTCCCCTCCACATTGCCTGTGGTGCTCTTTTCCTATTGCTAGGTTTTTAGTTTTTCCTTACCTTCGCGCGGGGTATTGTCTGGGAGTGTTGCATTTATTTATTTTACATTTTATTTGGGATTTCATGGTGTTTTTTTGTTTTGTTCTTGATTTATTGTGATGTTTCTTCTTGACTTTTTTTTTCTTCTTTTTTTCTCCTTTTTCCTCCGTTTTTCTCCCATCCCAATGTTAGTCGTTATGCCAATTCCCAATCCCCTTCCTGGTCGCTGCACACTCTACCCCCTACAGTCGGTCTGGGAGAGTGGAGGCTATCACGTGCTTCCTCCGACACATGTGTAGCCAATCAACCGCTTCTTTTCACCTGGCAGCGCGGACTCTCACTGAGAGGGTGTAACGTGTGGAAGGATCACACTACCCCCCTTAGATCCTTTCCTCGCTGAGCAGGCGCCCCGACCAAACTGTAGGAGTCGCTGTTTACAACGACCAGGACCCACCCACCGGCTTTCCCACCCCTAACACTGCCAATTGTGTTAGTACGACGGCCGGCCAAGCCGGAAGCAACGCCGAGAGCTTGATACCAGTATCTCCTGCGTTGGTGGCGAGCGCCTTGCCCACTGCGCCACCCAGCCGCACTCTTCTTGACTCGTTTAAAGAAGACGTGTCCGGCCCATGGGGACATTAACGTGTGTTGTTGGGCCTTACAAATACATTTGATTTGATTTGATTCTTGCCACCAAGCCTGCCTCTACTAAGCACCAGTGGCTGTCAGGCTGCAGCAGCAGCATCACCATGAGCAGCACTGGCTACTAGGCTTGCCGCGGTGATACCAGTGTTCCGGCATCTTCCGTGTATATTACTTGCCCACCGCCCCCACCGGTGTATGCTTTTTTATTATTATTGTTTGTATTTATATATAGAAATAAAAATAATACCAATTTAGTTAATTCTCGCATATCAGTGCCCACGTTCATCAAATAAATAAAAAAAAAATTGTAAATGACTAAGCGTCTTATCAATACTTAGTCAGACACAACATTATAAACTGAAAGTGTCGGTGCGGACAGCAGAGCTTAGGTCTGTGCGGCAGAGTCTAGCTCAAGTTCCACTTTCACGACTAGAGTATATTTAACTTCACATGAAGCAGAGAAAAAGGGTCTAGAGTCGAGACGAAGTGGCAGGTTACACAATGATGGCGGAGGATTTGGCGATATTTCAGGATTTAAACCCTGCAGCAGCTCGACTGGAGAGAAGCTCGGAGGACCAGTCCAGACCAGACCGCGTGTAGTCTTTTACCAACAAACTTGCAGTTCCGCGTTCGGGTTCTGCGATCTGATCTGCGTCCCGCGAGCCCCAGACCACCGCCCTGCGAGCCCCAGGCCACCGTCCCGCGAGCCCCAGGCCACCGCCCCGCGAGCCCCAGGCCACCGCCCCGCGAGCCCCAGACCACCGCCCTGCGAGCCCCAGGCCACCGTCCCGCGAGCCCCAGACCACCGCCCCGCGAGCCCCAGACCACCGCCCCGCGAGCCCCAGACCACCGCCCCGCAAGCCCCAGGCCACCGTCCCGCGAGCCCCAGACCACCGCCCCGCAAGCCGCAGACCACCACCCCGCAAGCCCCAGACCACCGCCGCGCGAGCCCCAGACCACCGCCCCGCGAGCCCCAGACCACCGCCCCGCGAGCCCCAGACCACCGCCCCGCGAGCCCCAGACCACCGCCCCGCGAGCTCCAGACCACCGCCCCGCGAGCCCCAGACCACCGTCCCGCGAGCCTCGTTTCCCGTGCGCCAACATTTCTACCTGGTCTGGGCTCGCGGGGCGGTGGCCTGCGGCTCACGGGACGGTCCACACACCGCTATCAGTCTTCTTCTTCCCCGCCAATGAAGTATTCACCCAAAGAACCAATACCGTGGCAACAACTACCGCACTACCGGTAGAATAAGTGCCGAGAACCGTGGGAAGTGATGCAAACTGTCTTGTCGTGTTTTGAACATTTATGTTGTGTTGATGGAATCATGTTAATATAGAGAGATGAAAACAATACGTTATTTCAATTGATATGAATTAGATAATGCTAGCAGGCTGCAGGCTGTGAGTTAGAGTTAGAGGCAGAACTAGCGTAACGCGCTGTTTGGGCGTAGAGAGAGCGTACGTCAGTCAATCAGATCGCAGAACCCTGAACGCGCCGCGGAACTGCAAGTTTGTTGGTAAAAGACTACACACGTCCAGACCAGCACAAGTATGTTTGCACGATGCGCTAAATAACAGCTACAGGCACTTCCACATCGCCACGGCAACCAGTGGCTACAGTACTTCCGTTGTGACTTCTAGTCAGATGAAGCTTACAGCGGCGTACTGGGATACTACCGCCACTGTTTTTTCTTCTTGACTTGTTTAAAGAAGACGTGTCCGGCCCATGGGGACATTAACGTGTTGTCGGGCCTTACAAATACATTTTATTTGATTTGACTGTATGCATGTTGTTCAAATCAAAGTCATTACTGGTGGAATTATAGCGTTATTGTTTTTGCAGACATCGGACATACTGCCTTGGAATTCTCTATGCAGGAAAAGGATTAAAATGTTTTTGTTTCAAGACTGTGCTGCCTGTCTGAAGCTTCCCGGTTCGCTTGGAACCCAGCCAGAACTCCGACCAGGGGACTCTGTAAGTAAGCCAATGATTATGCATCAATTACACTACTGGCAAGTATTTCATACCACTTAAAAGGGGCACTTTGCCGGGTTTCAAACATAATCCTATCGTTTTGTTGTGAAGAGGACATAATAATTAAACATGTAACTCACCAACGTGTTCCCCGTGTCTGGAGAGCTCAGCCACATTCTGCACCCAGAGAAACTACTCCGGGTGATGCCACCGACCGAGAGTAGAGCAGACCTCTACCGAACTGCCGACACTAATTCCTCAACCATTTCCTCTTGACAACAGAACGATATGATTAAGGTTGAAAATTGGCAAAGTGCCCCTTTGATGTAAAAATGTTTATCCAAACTATCGTGGCCACTTGTATTCTATGCCATAAAAACAGTGGCAATAAAATGTCAAAAGGTTCACATAGGTGTTGTTTTACAGGAGACTGGGTGGTTTGAGTAATGACCAAGCCCCTGTTAGCCTTCTGGAGTAATGACCAAGCCCCTGTTAGCCTTCTGGAGTAATGACCAAGCCCCTGTTAGCCTTCTGGAGTAATGACCAAGCCCCTGTAAGCCTTCTGGAGTAATGACCAAGTCCCCATTAGCCTTCTGGAGTAATGACCAAGCCCCTGTTAGCCTTCTGGAGTAATGACCAAGCCCCTGTTAGCCTTCTGGAGTAATGACCAAGCCCCTGTTAGCCTTCTGGAGTAATGACCAAGCCCCCATTAGCCTTCTGGAGTAATGACCAAGCCCCTGTTAGCCTTCTGGAGTAATGACCAAGCCCCCATTAGCCTTCTGGAGTAATGACCAAGCCCCCATTAGCCTTCTGGAGTAATGACCAAGCCCCCATTAGCCTTCTGGAGTAATGACCAAGCCCCCATTAGCCTTCTGGAGTAATGACCAAGCCCCCATTAGCCTTCTGGAGTAATGACCAAGCCCCTGTAAGCCTTCTGGAGTAATGACCAAGCCCCCATTAGCCTTCTGGAGTAATGACCAAGCCCCCATTAGCCTTCTGGAGTAATGACCAAGCCCCTGTTAGCCTTCTGGAGTAATGACCAAGCCCCTGTTAGCCTTCTGGAGTAATGACCAAGCCCCTGTTAGCCTTCTGGAGTAATGACCAAGCCCCCATTAGCCTTCTGGAGTAATGGCCAAGCCCCTGTTAGCCTTCTGGAGTAATGACCAAGCCCCCATTAGCCTTCTGGAGTAATGACCAAGCCCCCATTAGCCTTCTGGAGTAATGACCAAGCCCCTGTTAGCCTTCTGGAGTAATGACCAAGCCCCTGTTAGCCTTCTGGAGTAATGACCAAGCCCCTGTTAGCCTTCTGGAGTAATGACCAAGCCCCTGTTAGCCTTCTGGAGTAATGACCAAGCCCCCATTAGCCTTCTGGAGTAATGACCAAGCCCCCATTAGCCTTCTGGAGTAATGACCAAGCCCCCATTAGCCTTCTGGAGTAATGACCAAGCCCCCATTAGCCTTCTGGAGTAATGACCAAGCCCCCATTAGCCTTCTGGAGTAATGACCAAGCCCCTGTAAGCCTTCTGGAGTAATGACCAAGCCCCCATTAGCCTTCTGGAGTAATGACCAAGCCCCCATTAGCCTTCTGGAGTAATGACCAAGCCCCTGTTAGCCTTCTGGAGTAATGACCAAGCCCCTGTTAGCCTTCTGGAGTAATGACCAAGCCCCTGTTAGCCTTCTGGAGTAATGACCAAGCCCCCATTAGCCTTCTGGAGTAATGGCCAAGCCCCTGTTAGCCTTCTGGAGTAATGACCAAGCCCCCATTAGCCTTCTGGAGTAATGACCAAGCCCCCATTAGCCTTCTGGAGTAATGACCAAGCCCCTGTTAGCCTTCTGGAGTAATGACCAAGCCCCTGTTAGCCTTCTGGAGTAATGACCAAGCCCCTGTTAGCCTTCTGGAGTAATGACCAAGCCCCTGTTAGCCTTCTGGAGTAATGACCAAGCCCCTGTTAGCCTTCTGGAGTAATGACCAAGCCCCTGTTAGCCTTCTGGAGTAATGGCCAAGCCCCTGTTAGCCTTCTGGAGTAATGACCAAGCCCCTGTTAGCCTTCTGGAGTAATGACCAAGCCCCCATTAGCCTTCTGGAGTAATGACCAAGCCCCCATTAGCCTTCTGGAGTAATGACCAAGCCCCTGTAAGCCTTCTGGAGTAATGACCAAGCCCCTGTTAGCCTTCTGGAGTAATGACCAAGCCCCTGTTAGCCTTCTGGAGTAATGACCAAGCCCCCATTAGCCTTCTGGAGTAATGACCAAGCCCCTGTTAGCCTTCTGGAGTAATGACCAAGCCCCTGTTAGCCTTCTGGAGTAATGACCAAGCCCCTGTTAGCCTTCTGGAGTAATGACCAAGCCCCTGTTAGCCTTCTGGAGTAATGACCAAGCCCATGTTAGCCTTCTGGAGTAATGACCAAGCCCCCATTAGCCTTCTGGAGTAATGACCAAGCCCATGTTAGCCTTCTGGAGTAATGACCAAGCCCCCATTAGCCTTCTGGAGTAATGACCAAGCCCCTGTCAGCCTTCTGGAGTAATGACCAAGCCCCCATTAGCCTTCTGGAGTAATGACCAAGCCCCCATTAGCCTTCTGGAGTAATGACCAAGCCCCCATTAGCCTTCTGGAGTAATGACCAAGCCCCCGTCAGCCTCCTTTGGCCCGGTCATGTCAACCAGGCTGACTGAGGCTGCAGCACTTCCCCGGCTGGGATCCTCCAGGCCTCCTACCTGCTATTTCTCAGTTGCGTTCTCATGACTCATAGTTGTTTGTGTGGTTGTGTGTGCGTGTGTGTGTGTGTGTACTGGGTGAGTTTGTAAAAAGGTTCACAAAAATTTAGTTTTACAGGAGAGATCACAATTTAAGTTAAATTATAAGTTATATAAATGATGAGTAGCCTAAGCCTTGGCTTGCATGACGTCTTTGGACCAGTGGAAACATGTCAAGACAAGTCAAGTGTTCCTTTATTATTCCCGATACACGCTATATAAAAAAAATCAACTGTATATGATCCTATACGTTATGAGTCATCATGCGTGGAGGAAAGGGGGGGGGGGGTCGTTTATAATTCCGTGATCGTCAGTAAATGCTTTATGTAGTATGGGTAGGGATGGGTACCGAATACTTTTGAGGTACCGAACCGAAACACGTCGGTACTACCGAGTATCGATTCAAGTGAGATACAGAGAAAAAAAATTGTTTCTTTTCATGTCAACGTTCACACGCACAATATATGCTTACCTAGGATTTGACTTGATTCAACAACAAAGCAGTTGGAGCAATGGCAAGCCGAAAACGGTCGAAATTGTAGTTATTTGAAGTTTAGATTTTTTTTTACGACTGAGGTAGGTAAATCATTTTGTTTAGACTAAAGTACAGAAAAAAGGTACCGTTGGGTACCGGTATCGATTCACAGGTACCGGTCCGGTACCGTATCGGTTCAAATGTGAAAGGTACCCATCCCTAAGTATGGGTGATATATTGATCAGATCGGTTTGCAGTGAAATGAATAAACAATTGGGCTGAAAATGACGTTAGCGTCCTCTTACCGTTCGCCAATGAGACTGGCGGTGAAAGATCCCAGGTATAGGACGTCGATCGCCTAGGTCCATTTCCGGTTTGTATGTCGCAATAAACGCCGAAATCATATTGATTATTAAGTTTATAAAGCGATCGATATGTACTATAGTGTCTGTCGGGAGTCATGCAACAATATCTGACGGCCGGATGAATTTAATCGACGCACAGCAGCCATATCCTGTTTACCAGTGTAACTCGCCCGACCATCCACCAGGCGGCGGTATTGAGCCGTTGTTGTATTGAGCCGTAGGGTCCAGCTGCAGCGCTGGAGGTGTATATATGAATTATGAATGCCATGGGCGGAAAAAATAAAATATTGATCTCAATATCGCTGTACAGCGTGGTGTGGCAGACAACGCATGGCGGGCAATAACGCTGTACAGCGTGAACGGCGGTGGATGTGTTAAGAGTCAGATAGTCCTCCTAACAGTGTTTATTATCAAGAGTCAGATAGTCCTAACAGTGTTTATTATTAAGAGTCAGATAGTAACAGTTCTCAAGTTAACTTTCTGTTAGTTCTCCAGCAATTGGCTGCAGTCCATGCCCAGGTGGTTTGTGGTGCGTCATGGGGGGGATAAGTCTATGGCTGAACGTGCTCCTCATCTTGGCTAGCTCCTTATAGAGGGGGTGGGAGGGGTTTCCCAGTATAGCATCCAGGGGAGCTAAGACATGTTTCATAATGTTTGTATGTGTGGTATGTGATAGTACCGACAGCAATACCGCGCAATTGCACCAAGTCCCAACATTTTGTGACGATTGTTACACAGACTGCGTTGCAATGAAGTTGAAGTTGCTATGGTAAGAGATCATGCACTCTGTTCTTTGAGCTGCTCTGACCGCACTAACTATCAAACAAATTGTTTATAGCAACACTACTATCACCGACATCTAAGGGAGATCCCCCCTTGAACGGTCCTTCTAAGGTTTCTCCCCTCCACATTGCCTGTGGTGCTTTTTTCCTATTGCTAGGTTTTTAGTGAGTTTTTCCTTACTAAAAAGTGTTGCATTCATTTATTTATTTTACATTTTATTTTGGATTTCATGGTGTTTTTGTTTTGTTCTTGATTTATTGTGATGTTTCTTCTTGACTTGTTTAAAGAAGACGTGTCCGGCCCATGGGGACATTAACGTGTGTTGTCTGGCCTTACAAATACATTTCAAAACAACCTCTGCATTTAGATATTGACAGGGCAAAATCATAATCAAAAAGCTGCAATGTTGTTTTTTATAGCAAAAGCGAACCAGACTCTCTCTCGTTGTCGGAACACAGTGTGAGAAGAGCATTTATGCAGGTGAACACCAGGAAAGCGGCTGGCCCAGATGGTATAACAGGACGCATACTTAAGTCCTGTGCCAACCAGCTAGCCCCTGTGTTCACCGCCATATTTAATCAATCCCTGGCGGAGTCAGTGGTCCCTGCCTGCTTCAAGATGTCTACCATCATCCCCGTACCGAAGAAACCCTCCCCAACATGTCTCAATGACTACAGACCGGTGGCACTCACCTCTGTGGTCATGAAATGTTTCGAGAGGCTGGTCAAGGATCACATTTGTGCCTCCCTCCCCAGTGATATGGACCCTATGCAGTTTGCATACAGGACAAACAGGTCCACTGACGAGTCACGACTAGGGATGCACGATATTGATTTTTTTGACACCGATACCGATAACTTTATGCTCCTCAAGCCGATATCGACAACCGATATTTATTGTATTATAATTTTTTTTTAACTGTATATATATATTTTTTTTTTTGGATTTTTTTTTTTTTTTTTGGATTTATAAGCTCCGACGTCATCGGTACTGCTATCGGTACTCGAGAAATTATGGAGTTTTTTTTTGAGGAATTTAAACGTCGCAAACTAATCATCTTGTTGGCCGTTTTCTATATCTCTCCTGCCTCGGTGTCTCTGCCTGTGCGAGGAGCGGGCTGTGCTCACACACACACACACACACGGGTGCTGCCGAGTACAGACAGCTCTGCTCTCATCATGGCGGACAGAACGAAACGTTCAAAAGTCTGGGTCTATTTTACTAAAGTCGATGCTGACAACGCTCGTTGCCACAAGTGCAACAGGACATTTGCTAACGTTATTAGCCTGAGCTCCGAGTAGAATAATGGCCGACAATCCGGAGGTAAATAAATGAACGAGAGCTTCTGATTGGTGGTAAGAAGAAGAGGTGGGTGCAAGCGGTGGGACGTAATTGGCAGATCGACTGTCTGCCTCCGAATGTAACGTGACTACGTCACAGCCAAGAAAGGGCGCGCTGGATTTGTGAAAAACTCCCTGTTCCTAAACCACACACTGTCAGTCGTACCACAGTACTGGCAAAACGGGAGGAGGCTATAATAAAAACAAGCGCCCTTCATCCAAATCCACCCACACTGGATTTCTTTTAACCAAAGAATTTATTATATATTATCGGAGCTATCAATAACGTTATCGGGTTTATCGGGATGACGTCATAATTGCTGATATCGGCCCGATAATTATCATCGTGCATCCCTACTGACGACGCGGTCTCCCAGGTACTGCACAGCACCCTCTCTCACCTTGACCGCCAGAAGGGGGGCTATGTGAGACTGTTGTTCATTGACTACAGCTTAGCGTTCAACACCATAGTCCCCACCAGACTGATGGACAAGCTGATTGAGCTGGGTCTGAGCTCCGCCCTGAGCGCCTGGGTACTGAACTTTGAGTGAAAGACCCCAGGCGGTCAGGGTGGGGGGGTCAGACCTCCAACACCATCACCCTGAGCATCGGGTCCCCCCAGGGCTGTGTTCTGAGCCCCCTGCTGTACTCACTCTACACACACGATTGTGTGGCCAAGTTCAGCTCCAACTCCATAGTGAAGTTTGCAGACGACACGGTGGTGGTGGGGCCTAACAAAAGGGAATTTATTTTATTTTATTTTTTTATTTTATTCTTTCCCATGGCGACTATGGATAGGGAATTTCTTTATTTAATTAAAATGTTCACAACAACATGGATGCATGTACTCTGCCAGCATGTTTAATATCCATAATACTAAATGTTTGACTAAGATTTCTATGAAACTTTATTCGAAAAAAAAAAAAAAACTATTTTTTTTTTTTTTTTTTTTTTTTTTTTTTTTTTTAAAACTCATAAAATATATTGGGTCGCACCTAAATCGGCAGGGTCGGTCGGCAACCTGAAACCAACTATTATTTTTGTTAGGCCTGGGGCTGATCTCGGACAACGACGAGAAGGCCTACCGGGAGGAGGTTGAGGTACTGGAACGCTGGTGCCAGGACAACAGCCTGCTCCTGAACATTGGTAAAACCAAGGAGCTGATCGTGGATTATAGGAGAGGACAGCAGGAGACACACACCACCGATGATAAACGGGGCTACCGTGGACATGGTGAGCAGCTTTAAGTACCTGGGGGTCCACATCTCAGAGGATCTGACATGGTCAACACACATAGACACAGTCTTAAAAAAGGCGAAGCAGCGCCTCTACCACCTGAGACAGTTAAGGAAGTTCAGAGTATCGGGGAAGATACTCCAGTCCTTCTACTCCGGAGCTGTAGAGAGCATCTTGACTGGAAACATCACTGCCTGGTATGGAAACAGCACGGCACAGGACAAGAAGGCCCTACAGAGAGTGGTGTGCTCAGCCGAGCGTACCACGGGTATTGCACTACCTCCACTGCAGGTTTTATACAACAAGAGGTGCAAATCCAGAGCCTGCAGAATAATGAAAGACCCTCACCACCCCAATAACAGCCTGTTCCAGCTGCTGAGGTCAGGCAGACGCCTGCGAACCCCAGCTACTAGGACAGAGAGGCTTCGGCTCAGCTTCTTCCCCCAGGCCATCAGAGCCTTGAACAATGAACACTGAGTGCCACAGAACACTGAACTCTCCACACACAAGCACACATGAGCACACACACGACACGCACGCTGTGCACGCTCGCACACTAGCAGCCACTTTAACATGAGCAGGCACACACTCATGCTGCACACGCCCACACTTAGGGCCACAAAGGAAAGGTCACTTTAAAAATAGTATAGCAACAGTAACAGTGTATTGCACTACCAAAGGACCTAACATGTCCTACATGCTCTGTAAATAACTATGTACAGATACCGAGATGTCCCACTATATTACCTGTCTATTGCACAATGTTGTTTTTATTGGATTCTATTATATGTTGTACTACTGTAACAGTATTGCACATCGTTGCGGGCAAGACCACCCGCATTTCATTGTATAAGTTGTATGCCGTGACAAATAAAACTCTTGACTTGAACTATGCAGCCGAATGCAGTCATTTCAGTGCACAACGTTGAGCGACAATGTTAATATTCCCTTTCATAGTCACTTCAGCAACAAGGTGATTTCCAAACATGAACAGACACGAAGCGGAACTGTAAAGGCCATATTGTTTTGGGTATTATTATTATTGATAGGATTTAGATAAAGTCATTGAACCGTCGTATTTGTCATAATAGGGCATTCTGGAACCTAGAACCTTCTAGAGCGGTGTGGTGATGTCATAATAGACTTTCTAGAACATAGAACATTGTAGAACCACAGTATGACATGTAGGCGAGTCAATATATGGTTTAACCCCAAAAAAATTGATACAAAAGGTTTTTCAATGGATTCTGGTAGTATTGGGCGTGCTAAATAACATACTAAAAGTCGACCAAAATCGACCCCTCCGAAAGCCGTCATTTCCAAGATGGCGTCCCAGATGGCGCCGGGGCGATTAAAATGGCTATATCTCAAATTAAGAAAATGGTGCAAAGGATTTCTCAACTGATTCTGGTACCTCTGGGCATGCTCACTAACATACTAAAAATCTAGGAAAATACACCTTCCAGAAAGGCTTCATTTTCAAGATGGCGTCCAAAATTGCGGCTGGCCAAGCTTAAAATGGCTATATATATGTCAATATAAAAATTATATAAATGATTTTGTCATTTGATTCTGGTACCCCAAGTACCCCTAGACATACTTAGGAACATACTAACGTTTTAGGGAAATACACCTTCCGAAGAGGCTTAATTTTCAAAATGGTGTCCAAAATGACGACTGGGAGCTTAGAATGTCTGTATCTCAAATGGGAAAACATTTCTAAAGGATTTATAAACTGATTCTGGCACCTCTATACATTAATAACGAGCAAAATATCTAGCTAAATATATCTGCTAGGAATGCATCATTTGCATCATCAAAATGGCTGCCTGTAGCTTATTTTGGCTCAAATTAAAATTGGTTATTATATTCAACCTAGAAAGCTGGCTTTGGTGTTGAACACAAAATAAATGACCCACTTATTGTGATCTTTAGGCCTACTCATCATCATCTTCAGGATCCTCTGGGAGAAACTTGTTATGTGGATGGTCACATTCATGAAGTTGACATGGTCCACAGACAGTAGTACAAGGTAGTCCATATTTTCTGCATGAGCAGCGAAGTGTCTTGCAGGCAGTGGTACAGTTACAATGAATGACCTTCAAGAGACTGTCTGGAGCAGCATTCATTGTTGACATGAGTGGGACAAATCTATTGTCCTGCAGGTTCCAGCCCCAGTCTAGAGCATCTATACCATCATCTGTTCCCATCCAGACCATGACCTGGTAGTATGCTCTACGACAGTGGAATTTGGTAGCAGATTCAGTTGGTGGTAGACGTTCAGGTGTTACCGTTGATGAAGCTGAGAGAACCTTCTTGCTGAAAATGTTATATCTCATTTTTGCAAGCGAATCTGTGCACTTTCCACCAAAAAAGACAGCCATTGCTTGGCACCCAAGGTCATCGATCACATCTGTTGTCTGGTTTGGTACAGTGAATGCATTGGCACAAGCCTGAAGGACAGGATCTCCTTTTACAAGTTTTTGGAATGCTGTCTTTTTGCCAACTCCGAAGATCCGGGAAGTTGTGTCACAGCCAGTCACAGCATGGATGAACAGCAACTGAGAACACACATCCTGTCCAAGTACTTCTTTCAAATGGTTTATGGCGTACACTTTAAAACTGCCATCAGCTTTCAACTTGTCTGATCTGAAATAAAGGCCCTTGCAATCTCTCTGTGCATAGTAAAGAAGTAAGACGAGGAGATCAGTATCTTCTCCAATCAGCGTCGTGGTGTGAAGAAGAGATGATCCCACTGCAGCCCTTACTATGTCTACATCAGCATCTCCAAGTGAATTGACCACAGTGCAATCCCGTTCTTTCAGTTCATCACTTATCATGTGGATCAGTTTCTGTTTATTCAGATCTCTTGACAGGAACTCCTCCTTCTTACCTGAGAACTCTGTCTCAGCAGTGAAGTTGACAATGGGATGAATATTGTTTCCTCTTCTTTGATGTGTGTTGTCTTTAATGGATGGCCCATCCTCATAGCCATCAAACACAATGGTTGTAGCTGAGCCATAATGTTGGATGGTGAAGTCTGCATATGACTGTGCAATTTTACCATAGCTTTGTCCGTGCTTCCATTGTATTCGGTGAAGGAGTGAACCACCATCAAGAACATAATGCTCCGTTTCTGGTACAGAATCTAGGATTGCATCACTTGCATGATCACAGATCGCGTGCGCTAATTGTGGTTTATCAGCTTTGCGGAAGACGTTTCCGGCTTCAAAGAGGGCAGGAGGGAAAGGACTGAGTTCGTAACGCATAACCTCCTCCAATGACAGCTCTCCAGTTTGGGAGACAATAAGGAAACGTTGAAAAAGAAGTGCAGAATCAATGATTCGATCAGGAGCAACCTTGATAGATGATTTTTGTCCAAGGGTTATGGCTTTATCCTTTCTACTAAATGAAAATGTGAATGCCGGCTGTCCGATCATTTTGTGCATGATGTTGCGTCCAACAGAGTCATAATCATGCACGTTCACTCCATCCTCAGCGACAACACCTGTAACAACATTCCTTAAAGAAGAGTCTGGAGAGAAAGGTGAACATTGAAGTGATCTTCTCCAGGTCAGCAGCATCCCTTTTCATCCTTGCCTCTGTTGAATCCTTGTGCTGTTCTGATGTTGTGTATGTCTGGTTTGAGAACTCCTGCATTGCGGTGTTATACTCTGATGTTATGCCCTTTGACATTGTCCAAAGGGATCTCTGATTGTCGGTCATTCCACTTCCATGTGTCATCCCTCCTGTAGTCTTCAATGACCTCATCAATGTTGTTTCGATTACAAGATCTGAGCTGAGGCCTGCCCATGATTGGCTGCTGCGACGGATAACATGAAAACCCTTTTCAAATTGTCTGAAGACATCTGGGTGGTTGATGTGAAGCTGACTCATCTCTTGGACATAAAAGTGTGCCGATTTCAAGTAATTGTAATGCCCAGCCGCAGCGAATATCGGCATGCATTCAGAAACAGCGCGTAGGTGCAAAAGCCAGGAACCTGTGCGATCTGCTGTTATCAGTGACCTAGCAACTTCTAACATGTGTTGGTAATTTAGCCACAACTGAGAGCTGAGAGTGCAAACACCTCTGTCAAAGACTAGAATGAAACTGGGGCTTAAATAACACTGCCAGGTCAGACACGCCCAGGCATGCCCAAACACAGGACTAGGTCAGAAAAAAAAGAAAGAAACTGATTCAGAAAAAGAAGGCTTCAACGATGGTAGTTTGGGAGCTGGAGAGTGCAAACACCTCTAACTATAACAACTATAATGGTCAAAAAGAAGGCTTCAACTATGCTAGCTTGAGAGCTGGAGAGTGCAAACACCTTTTTTAGTAAGCTATTTGTATTTGTATAGTCATTTTAAGCTCCTGGGCGCCAGTTTGGACGCCATCTTGAAAATGATGCCTTTCCGGAAGGTGTATTTTCCTAGATTTTTAGTATGTTCACAAGCATGTCTAGAGGTACCAGAATAAAGTAAAAAAATCATAGTTATATATTTTTTTCTATTGAGATATATAGCCATTTTAAGCTTGGTCTGCCGGCATTTTGGACGCCATCTTGAAAATTAAGCCTTTCTGGAAGGTGTATTTTCCTAGATTTTTAGTATGTTAGTGAACATGCCCAGATGTACCAGAATCAGTTGAGAAATCCTTTGCACCATATTCTCAATTTGAGATGTAGCTAGAGCCATATGAAATATCCATATGAATATCGCGGACGGAATCGTGGAATTGAGCAATAAAAATGGAATCAACTGTAAAAAAAAAAAAAAAAAAAAATGTAAACTGTTGTGGGACTTGTACAGCACTTTGTTCAACTTTGTCAGTGCTGTAAAGTTTAAACCTTTTTAAATCTTAGACAAACAAAACACTTTGCTTTCATGAAATATTGTAAGCCGTCATTTGAGGCTTTATAAAAGCAGCACAATGAACACAAATCTGTCCGACCTCATCTTAAATAACAAACAGCATTGCTTGTTGTAATTAACAAAGAGAGGCAGAGTTGATTTTACAAAAAAATATATATATATCATTTATATTTTTATATTTTTTAATGATCAAATTTTATTTTCATATTCGAATCCCATGCCCATCGAACAAAGCTTCGAAGCTTCGAAGTATTTAAGACAGCCCTATTAAATGGACTGTTATATCTTATTAAATTGTGAACATTTATTCATTCCCACTTATTAGACATTATTTCTGATGGTAAAATGAGCGTACAAAGCAAAATACAGAATTCTGAAATATTAAAACGGAAAAAACGGAATTTGGAAAAAAATCAAATGGAATTTGGAAAAAAATAAAACGGATTTCATATGGCTCTAGATATAGCCATTTTAATATATCCACCGCCATCTGGGACGCCATCTTGGAAATGGCGGCTTTCGGGGGGGGGTCGATTTTGGTCGACTTTTAGTATGTTATTTAGCACGCCCAATACTATCGGAATCCATCGAAAAACCTTTTGTATCAATTTTTTTTGGGTTAAGTGCTTTTTTTTCATAGATTGACTCGCAACATTCGTGATGTCACTGTATGATGTCATAACCGAACCTTCTAGAACATTTGGGAGTCGGCGGTGAATTTGGAGACTGGGAAAATACAGTTTTCTTACCTTGTAGTAGTATGTGCATGAGTGACAAGAATATTTAGGAAAGTAGATTTAGGACCACTTCTGTAAAGAAAGACTTTGCAAATAAACCATTTGAATATCTTTACTATACACTGTGGACATTGCTTTTCTTTATCAACGGACGTACTACTCACGAGTAAGTCATTTGACCAGTGGAGTGGAGCCCCGGCCCGCACAGGAACTGTCAAAGAATGATCAAACACGTCCACTGTAGGCTGCACTACTAGGTCTACACAGAGCGGATGGACCTCCAGAGCCCACAACTAACAAATAACAAGGTTATTCAGACACGCCCCCTTATGAGAGCCACCTAGAATGTACAAATATGCCTAATTGATAATAGACGTGTGTGTTCCTTATGCTTTCAGCTAATACCTTTCTTTGCTGATCGGAAAAATGATCCGATCCATGACTCAAAACCTTGATATAAGATATTCCTTTATTGATCCCCTTGGGGAAATTCAGTAAAGAGGATGTGATCCATTGCACCAAGTGTTTATTTCCCACCCAGGTTTTCAGCGGAGCGTCAAGGGTAGTGAGATGCGTGTAATGGGCGTCTGCAAAAAGCTTCCCAGAAACGGGAGTCTTTCGGGAATCAGAGTGGCCTCACTATTTTTTTGTACCAGCCGTGGTGAAAAGCAGGCGTTCTACACACACTCGCCAGCCCGCCCGCGGTACACCCGACACCCTACCTGCAGTGTCCCAGCCTCACTCTCAGTCTGAACGTCAACACAGAAGGGTGAGAACTGCCTGAGGCCACGGCTACTCCAGGTAACATAATCTTCCGTTACCACCTGCCACACGAGACCAAGCCCATTCACAACTACACAGGTCTTCCACGTGAACCGAGAGACACTCGGTCGCAGATCTGTTTCTGGTGGATCCCTACATGGCACGAGTGTCTGTATGTTCAGTGTATGCATGTGGCGCCATCATCCTTTAAAGAGTCACCTGACAGCATGATAAATACCCTGTATGACATTCAGGTGTATTTAGCCATCATTCTTTACATTAGTCATAACTTCCTTTAGGTTGCTTCCGGAGATAAAAATGTAGCATAGATGGTGTGCAAATAGCTAAGCTCAGGCACAAAACAGGTGGTTACAAACTTGCTCCAGTGGCCAGCAAGACCAGACAAGCCTGAAAGCTCCATCTAAGCACGGACTGGCCCACGTGGCTGCCCAATTCACCTGTTGGCCAACAACAACATCAGTGTTGGAATGGGAATTGCATGACACACAGAGCTCCCTGATCCATAGTCTGTAGGTACGGTAGGCACATTGATTGATTGATTGATTGATTGATTGATTGATTGATTGATTGATTGATTGATAACTTGTATTAACAGATTGCATAATGGGTACAATACAGTACGGCCGGGCTCAATACAAACAACTGCTAAGAGGATGCAGACCAGAAAAAGACGTTAGTCTTGTTTACATCAGGGTCCTCCTCACATGGATCAAAGCGTTGGAATAAGTAAGTATTGGTTACTGTAGCAGCAAGCCATGTGCAAACAGTAACCTGGTCGTGAGTGTTCCCCTCCACACAGTACAAGTTGCTGATTGAGCAGGATGCATGCAATCTGGCCAGCCCCTAACCCCAGTAAAGCAACAAGCTAGGCCCAGTT
Organism: Notolepis coatsorum; assembly: GCF_963971535.1. Classification (NCBI taxonomy): domain Eukaryota; kingdom Metazoa; phylum Chordata; class Actinopteri; order Aulopiformes; family Paralepididae; genus Notolepis; species Notolepis coatsorum. The sequence continues at coordinate 66,070,934 of NC_140183.1, forward strand.
GCATCTAGGTAGCCATACCTATTACTGTATGTCTGATTAGCCTCTACTGGTTCCCTTGCAGTAATTTTTCCAGAGACGGCGCGGAAGTATGAGATGCACTAATTATTACAACAAGGGCTAACTGGACGGTGGTGATGATGTTGCAGCTGGGTTAAAAAAATAAATAATAATGTATAGGATGCCATTGCCATGACGTGCCATCTAATACACAAACACAGGTCGGAGAGAGAGGGGGGCGGGGGTCGGGAGGTGGGCGGAGGAGGAGTAGAGCAACATGTAGCTTAGCTATAACATTAGCAGACAGGGCTGGCATGATGCGATCTAATTGAGGGTGGCAGGCTTTTATTAACCCAGCGCTGAAACATAATGATAATAACCAGTTAGCGGTGTCCAACACCAGTCAAACCCGTGTGTTGTTCATGGTCAAGACAGTTGGGACAATTTTGCAATAACGGCCAGCCGTGTGTAACGTTACCTTTGCCTTTTCAAGTGGAGTGAATCTCAAGACGTGCACAAAAGGGTTTCTGAAGGGGGGAGCGTGTTCCATCTTCTTCCCCTCGCCGTCTCCTTCCATCGCACCGAGTCTGCTACTCGGCAACCTCATCCTCAAGAAAGAAAAATGGAGAAAAAAATAACTCGAGTCGAGGATGCAAATGCAACAAGAACAACGTTACTTATCGAAAGGAGCGACTGAGAAGAAATCTCAGTTTCTTATCCGATCTTGTTGCTGGCAGATTGTCTGGGCTACTAGCTCGGGGATTAGCTGAGGATAATGTGAAGGTGTATAGCTTCTTCTTTCTGTGGCTACAATACGCAGCAGTGTTTTACAGTGCAGAGCTGCAGCCACAGAGCGTCCCGCTATCTGAGCTGAAGACGCCACAGTAGCCCCTCACGGAACAAGGTCCCCCCCTTTCCTCTGCCAGGGCGCATGCGTTGAGTTTATCCCTTTGATTGATTGATTGATTGAACATTTTATTAACAGATTGCAGAATGGGTACAAATAATACACAGTACAGCTCAATACATACAATTGTTAAGGGGATGCAGACCAGAGAAAGACTTTCGTCTGGTTTACATCAGGGTCCCCCATTTTCAATTCAGGTAGGTGGGGTGGGGTTTGGGTTTCCAAGCACGAGCTGTGGTGTTACCATGCACACACCTGATGGATGTGTACAGTATATCTCTCATAGATAGATATACTTCCAGTTGCCACCTGGATCCGGATCTTTATACCACCAATGTAAACAAACCAGCCAATTGAAAACTCGTTGTACCCGTTCTCTATTGGTTGTTCTCTAGTTATAGTCCTTGTATCTAGACAAGTTCATTCAATTAATCTCGACTCTTGCTGCAAGATAATGAAAACATGTTTACATTCCATTTTTTTGGTTGTGGGACTAACGGGTTCTTTACTTTTGGATCACTGGTTGTGCCTTTAAACATGCATTAGGCTTTGGTTAATAGTTGGCACAAATAGAATAGAATAGAAAGTGTGATTGTCATTGTACCAATACAATGGAATTAGGAGTGCTACTCCTGATCAGTGCAGTTAAAACAAGGGACAACTACAATACACATATCATTCACAACATGCTACACATATCACTCACACAGTACACATAGTTCCTCACAATACACATCTTTGCTAAAGGTAATTAAAAGTGCAGGTCAGTATAAAACAGTGCATAGACAGATAAGTACAATATATATATATATATCAATATAAATACAATTCCAACATCATGAATATAGCTTATCAATGTCTGAATATAGAGTGATGATTATTGCACAAATATATAAATGGTAAATGGACTGCATTTATAGAGTGCTTTTATCCAAAGCGCTTTACAACTTGTGCCTCACATTCACCCATTCACTCACACATTCACACCGACAGCAGAGGCAACCATGCAAGATGCCAACCTGCTCATCGGGAGCAGTTAGGGGTTAAGTGTCTTGCTCAAGGACACTTCGACACACTGCCGGGAGAAACCGGAATCGAACCAGGGACCTTCCAATTTCCAGATGACTGCTTTACACCCCCTCCGCTCACCCTCTGTTGGCCTTCTGACCATACCCAGCTCACGCCTCAGCACCATGGGTGCTCAAGCTTTCAGCTGCTCTGCTCCCAGACGTTGGAACTCCCTGCCCCCACATGTCTGACAGTCTGACTCTATAACATCATTCAAATCCCAACTCAAAACCCACCTGTTCAAACTAGCCTACTCACTATAACTGTACCCTGTGTGTCACTGTTTTATACTCCCGGTTGTTTGTTTTGTTTTTAACTTCACTGACACTTTTGCCAAGACCACTATTTTGACTGTCTTGTTTTGTTTTGAAAGGTGCCTCCAAATAAAATGTATTATCATTTATTATTATTATTATTATTATTATTATTATTATTATTATTATTATTATTATTATTTATTATTATTATTATTATTATTATTATTATTATTATTAGTAGTATTATTACCTCCTGAGCCACTATCGCCCCCCGGATATGTGTATGGGTAGTGGGATGATTACTGTTTGCTGGTGTTTCGAGTTCTCATGGACCAGGGAAAGAAACTGTTAGTGAGCCTGGAAGTGCAAACTCTGATGGACCTGTAGAGCCTGTTAGAGGGCAACAGGTGCTGTGTTGGGTGGTGGGTCCTTGATAATGTCTGGAAATGTCTTCCAGGGAGGTCAGAGTTAATGACCCTCTGGAGAGCTCTCATGTCCGCGGCTGAGCCCCCTTGCATACCACACTGTGATGCCATACGCCAGATATGCTTTCAATGAGAGCGGTAGAAGGCCAGCTTTTGTTCCAAGTTGTTCTTCTTGTGTAGCCTCAGGAAGTGTGGACGCTGCTGGTGCCTTCTTCACTGTCGCCGAGCTGTTGGTGGACCAGGAAAGCTCCTCCGAGATGTGGAGTCCCAGGGTCGAGGACCCTTTCCACACAGTCCCCATTGTGAGATGGTGATGGCCCGCAGGGGTAGCATTCCCGTCGCCGTGCATGGGGGCGGGGGGGTTCACATGCCTTTGAGCAACATTGTACTTATTTTATGCCTATTATGTCTGCATGTTTGCGTTGCACTACTTTTATTGTCTTTTATACCTATTCTTATGTCTGCGATTTATGCATTGTTTTTTATTCTGTCAACTATTATGCTGATTTTATGCCTATGTTCATTTTATGCTAATTGCTATGGGGCAATCTGGACTGTGATCCATGTATGAAAAGTGCTATATAGATAGTTATTCATATTTATTATTATTATATTGTAAAAAAATGTCTAAGTCTCGATGACATTGAAAATGAGGGTGACCTCAATTGTCCTTTTGAGAATAAATAAATAAAGGTTTGAATGTGGAGTGGAGCAGGGTCCACGCTGTGGCTCCTGAAGTCAATGATGATTTCTTTGGTTTTTGACGTGTTAAGAACCAGGTGATTGTCTGCTCACCATACCGTCAGCAGAGCTCCCTGTAGGGATTATAACTATAGTCTATCAATATTCTAATCAATATTCCAATGGTGCTCATTCCACAGTGCATGTGAAATCATCATCAAACCTTTATTTAAAAACTTAAAGATTCAAATAGATGAGACAAAATTAGTAATACAACAAGATAAAAACAGGGGAAATAACCTAAAACACAAGATAAAAACAAAGAAAATCATCTAAAGGCTAGATGTTACAGACTGATGTACAGTGGTCAGTGATCATGGTTTTTAACTGTGCATATACTGCACATGTTGGAAGAGCGTTGACCTTTAACGTGGGTTGAAGGATGCTCCATGAGTCATTGCGTCAGGAGCATTAGTGGAAAAGCCAGACCTTCGGAGCTCAGAACAAGCTCAAGTCAAGAGTATTATTTGTCACGGCATACAAGGCATACAGTGAAATACGGGTGGTCATGCCCGCAGCGATTGTGCAATAATACAAGTAATAATAGTAATAAGACATTATCATAACAGGTATAATGTACATAAAGGTAAAAGACATGCTAAGCTTGAGGGACCTTAAGCACAAGCCAGTCAGATAGGGTCCAAAGTTCCAATCCGGCAACACTGTGATATAAGGTGGTAGCTCACCAATAATGGCTTTGTAAATAAACAATACCAATGTTAATTGCACCTCTCTGCAAGAGAGGGCCAACCAACCTTGTTATACAGGAGACAATGGTGGGTATCACTAGTAATGAATCTCAGGGCAGAGTGATAGACCGTGCTCTGCTTGCCTTCCAGAAAGACTTCTGTGTTTGTGTGTGCGCGCGTATGTGTGCATGTCTGTTAGATAAAATATCTTTAACACTTTAAGGACCAGCCACGAGTTATACGTGTTACGGTGCCATGCGTTGTGGACCAGAGCCACGAGTTAACTCGTGGCGAGTTGTTATTGTTTTATTCCATATTAATAACGCTATTAACGTCCCCGATCGACTTGCAGGACCTACCCGCATATTTGATTTTCTAAACATGCCATCGCTCCACTGCAGTATCATTGAGGGCGATTGAAAAAAAAATGTTTACTGTCTGTGGGCGTTTCATATGAGCCTCGATCCCAGCCGAACATACTCCATCTTTGATCCCGTTACCGAACGCAGATTTCAGCCTGGAATAATGGGATTTATGATCAGCCAATGGACATATCGATCTACCAGATTCCGATGACTAATGATGAAATGCTGCCGGCGATCACATGGGCTGACGGTAGGATACTATTCCCCAAAATTACAGCTGGATTGGACATTGTTTTAAAACGCAACGTGATCGATCAGTGAAAATGGCTACTTGAACGCACACTGTATTGCTAATCAATAATAGTAATCGGCGTCCCCCGCCGCCCCCATTTCATCCATAGATGCTCTGTAATAGTCCGGATGCTACGCAGTTTGTTTCATTTCATTCGTATATATACAACATAAATGGCGTTTGATATAACGTGACTAGCCTTTAGCCTATTATCTAGCTCCCCAGAAAAAAAACGAGGCGAAAACTGCGATAAACCTTATATTCACGGCGCTATAAAATGACAACCAACCGATGGATTTTTATTTTCTTTAAGCCATTATGAAGGCACAGTTTATGCACTCAAGTGACAATGAAAATGGACAGATAGCAATACATAAAGTATATATATAGCTGTTAGAAAGTACATCGGTTTGTTGACAAAGCGTTGTCCTCCAGCCATTACACTGCAAGCCGTGGTCGTCAATGTGTTAATTGGTTGCCATGGTAACATAGTGGATCTTAGCAGTGATTGCATATCCCTTTATTGACCTTTTCCACCAATAGAGCAGCAATAATGCTTAACACGCGGCAGCTATGGGAGGCCACTTGTAATGCATTTGCGAGGCTTCACAGAGTGTTTTGCATACAGACAATTGCCTGCCCACTATATCTGTAATGGATCACAGAACGGATGCTGTACCGTACACAAAGAGCGTCATTCCAAAAGGTATCCACCAATGGATACACTGTATTCGTCCATTGTATCCATTTTGAAAGGGGGGAGGGGGATTCCATTGTGGCGCCGTCAACTGTGATGGAATTGGAACACCTGAGCTGGTGGGCAGAAATCCCTCCGGAATGTTGTGTGCCGGGTCGAGCAGAGATACGGGCCGCAGATAGAGAGAGAGAGAGAGAGAAGGGAAGGAGAGAGTTGAGTGGCATCGATGTTGCAACGATCTAGGAGGACAACTTGTTCGATGCAATGACAGAGCCAGCCAAGAGATGTAGTTTAGAGGGAAAAGAGGCAACAGGGGGCCGAGGACCGAGCCCTGGAGAACCCTGGTGGCATGGAGAGAGAACGAGGCGAGGAGGACAGAGAGCTCCACTTGTTAGGTACTGCAGGACGCGCACCATGAGAACGCAGACCCAGAGATCTAAAGGTCAACAGGGATGCAGACCAGAGATCTAAAGGTCAACAGGGAGTGCAGACCCAAGGATCTAAAGGTCAATATGGTGCAGACCCAGAGATATAAAGGTCAATATGGTGCAGACCCAGAGATCTAAAGGTCAATATGGTGCAGACCCAGAGATCTAAAGGTCAATATGGTGCAGACCCAGAGATCTAAAGGTCAATAGGGATGCAGACCCAGAGATCTAAAGGTCAACAGGGATGCAGACCAGAGATCTAAAGGTCAACAGGGAGTGCAGACCCAAGGATCTAAAGGTCAACAGGGATGCAGACCCAGAGATCTAAAGGTCAATAGGGATGCAGACCCAGAGATCTAAAGGTCAACAGGGATGCAGACCCAGAAATCTAAAAGGTCAACAGGGATGCAGACCAGAGATCTAAAGGTCAACAGGGATGCAGACCCAGGGATCTAAAGGTCAACAGGGGCGCAGACCAGAGATCTAAAGGTCAACAGGGATGCAGACCCAAGGATCTAAAGGTCAACAGGGATGCAGACCCAGAGATCTAAAGGTCAACAGGGATGCAGACCCAGAGATCTAAAGGTCAATATGGTGCAGACCCAGAGATCTAAAGGTCAACAGGGATGCAGACCAGAGATCTAAAGGTCAACAGGGATGCAGACCCAGAGATCTAAAGGTCAACAGGGATGCAGACCCAGAGATCTAAAGGTCAACAGGGATGCAGACCAGAGATCTAAAGGTCAACAGGGATGCAGACCAGAGATCTAAAGGTCAACAGGGATGCAGACCCAGAGATCTAAAGGTCAACAGGGATGCAGACCCAGAGATCTAAAGGTCAACAGGGATGCAGACCCAGAGATCTAAAGGTCAACAGGGATGCAGACCCAGAGATATAAAGGTCAATATGGTGCAGACCCAGAGATCTAAAGGTCAACAGGGATGCAGACCCAGAGATCTAAAGGTCAACAGGGATGCAGACCAGAGATCTAAAGGTCAACAGGGATGCAGACCCAGGGATCTAAAGGTCAACAGGGATGCAGACCCAGAGATATAAAGGTCAATATGGTGCAGACCCAGAGATCTAAAGGTCAACAGGGATGCAGACCCAGAGATCTAAAGGTCAACAGGGATGCAGACCAGAGATCTAAAGGTCAACAGGGATGCAGACCCAGGGATCTAAAGGTCAACAGGGGCGCAGACCAGAGATCTAAAGGTCAACAGGGATGCAGACCCATAGATCTAAAGGTCAACAGGGATGCAGACACAGGGATCTAAAGGTCAACAGGGATGCAGACCAGAGATATAAAGGTCAACAGGGATGCAGACCCAGAGATCTAAAGGTCAACAGGGATGCAGACCCAGGGATCTAAAGGTCAACAGGGGCGCAGACCAGAGATATAAAGGTCAACAGGGGCGCACCATGATGCTTCACTGTGTCGATCCAGTCAGATCTGGCTCAGGATATGTAAAATAAAGTACTTATCGACCACAGGAAAAGGGTGCATATTGTATGTTATGTTAAGTAATATATTGACGTATTTACAAAAATATACAATGTGTACTTATTATAAATAAGTACATGAATTACATATTCCAAAAATTAAGCTTTTAAGTTAACATTTTCAAACAATGTTTGAGTTCCCACTGAGGAACAAACCTGGGGCTTTCACATGGGCAAGTGCCTTTACCTCAATACTACGAGACACACTTCTGATAGCCTCACCCAAACCATAACCCTAACTTTATATCTTAACCATAACCATTAAACATTCAAACAAATCATCATCATAGTATTGCTGTGTTTGTATCAGGGTGGGTGGGTGTCTTAGTCTAGTGATGAGAGCACTCACCTGCGACCACAATCATTGTTGGTTTGACTCCCGGTGGCTGTGTTTGTTTTGGACTTTTTTTAGTAAGTAAGTAAGTAAATATATTATGGCTATACAATTACAATTGAGTAATTTTGCTCACACTTTTATCCAAAGCGACCTACAGATTGTGAACAATAAGTCAGCAGGAGGGGTACATCTTTGGCAGCTGAAGGTCAGTGGCATTATGTAATGTAAATGTATATTCGTCAAATAGCATCGAGCTTGAGTGTTACACTCTGAGTGCATAGTAGTATAGACATATTAGCATGATAGGTAGTAGTATAAGAATAGTTGCATAGTAATAGGGTACATAATAATAAAAGTAAGGGTTATATATATACAGTATATATTCTTTTTTTAATGTACATTAAAAACGTAAAATTTTCTGATGAGACTGTGTTGGTCAAATACAACAGGCAGGACAAGGAGGATGAGGACCAATGTGAAATAAGTTGTCCCGTCATGGTGTAGTGCTTCAATAACAGTAAGTGGTGTTTAAGGGCTCAAAGAGACACTGCTCCTAACAGTAATACACTACATACACCTGCTACAGCATCAAAGAGACACTGCTCCTAACAGTAATACACTACATACACCTGCTGCAGCATCAAAGAGACACTGCTCCTAACAGTAATACACTACATACACCTGCTGCAGCATCAAAGAGACACTGCTCCTAACAGTAATACACTACATACACCTGCTACAGCATCAAATAGACACTGCTCCTAACAGTAATAAACTACATACACCTGCTACAGCATCAAAGAGACACTGCTCCTAACAGTAATACACTACATACACCTGCTACAGCATCAAAGAGACACTGCTCCTAACAGTAATACACTACATACACCAGCTGCAGCATCAAAGAGACACTGCTCCTAACAGTAATACACTACATACACCAGCTGCAGCATCAAAGAGACACTGCTCCTAACAGTAATACACTACACCTGCTACAGCATCAAATAGACACTGCTCCTAACAGTAATACACTACATACACCTGCTGCAGCATCAAAGAGACACTGCTCCTAACAGTAATACACTTTATACAACGGCATGCAAATTTCTCGATTCTGATTGGCCATTCACACGTCTTTATTGGTAACAATCCACGGTCCTGGGCTCAGGACCCGCCCACAACCAAATCACATAACCCTCCCCGGCTCACTCCGGGAGAAAACAGGATCGCGGAGATCAAATGGTTATGTTGAAAGCACCATAACGACTAAATATGAAGCGATTCTGTCAAGGGGAATGTGTTAGTATTTTAAACAATGTTGGATGATGTAATTGATGGGTCTTGACTCAATCTAGAACAAAAGAAAAATCGCGGATTGATTGATAGATTAATTGATTGATTTAAATTTCTTCCTTCCTACTTTCTTGCAGCGTTCTCTCTCACACTGTCCGACGCTGGCGTACCCACAAACACACACATACACACACACACACACACACACACACACACACACACACACATACACACACGCACACACACACTGTGACACACACACACACACACACACACACGCACACACACACACACACACTCCTGTCTGCAACAGCGGGGGAGTCAGACTGAGAGAGAAGCAGCGCTGTTTTAAGTGAGCATGGTCTATTGAATTGATTGATTGGTTGATTGCTAATTTTATTACTGTACCCCTGGTTTCCAACTGGTTAAGTTTAGGCTAAAAGAAATAAATAAAAAAATAGGGCGAAGAAAACGTTTTTTTCCTATAGGGCAAAGAAAACGTTTTAATAAATTTTCAATCAATCATTCCAATAATACACAGTTGGATGTGTTAGTTGGTTGGATGCACTTCAAGCTGCTTCCACATGAGGCAACTTCTCTCAATCATTCCAATAATACACAGTTGGATGTGTTAGTTTGGTTGGATGCACTTCAAGCTGCTTCCACATGGAGTTGTGGGAACTACTTTTTCTGGCGGATGGTTTTTTCAATAAATCTTCGATTAATGTGTGTTTATTGTATAGAAATAAGGTTGGATGAATCTGGCAGTTGTATAAAAGCTTTACACCACGTGCAGTCGTGATTTGTGACCAATAAACCATGCCTAGGGGGGTCTAACGACCCTCGGCTGCGCCTCGGGCCTAACAACCACCCCTAGGCATGGTTTATTGGTCACAAACCACTCCTGCGTGTGATGTAATGCTTAAACATACACCAGCTGCAGCATCAAAGAGACACTGCTCCTAACAGTAATACACTACATACACCAGCTACACTACAGCATCAAAGAGACACTGCTCCTAACAGTAATACACTACATACACCTGCTACACTACAGCATCAAAGAGACACTGCTCCTAACAGTAATACACTACATACACCTGCTACACCACAGCATCAAAGAGACACTGCTCCTAACAGTAATACACTACATACACCAGCTACACTACAGCATCAAAAAGACACTGCTCCTAACAGTAATACACTACATACACCAGCTACACTACAGCATCAAAAAGACACTGCTCCTAACAGTAATACACTACATACACCTGCTACAGCATCAAAGAGACACTGCTCCTAACAGTAATACACTACATACACCAGCTACACTACAGCATCAAAAAGACACTGCTCCTAACAGTAATACACTACATACACCTGCTATAGCCAGTGTTGTAGGACTCGTGACTCGACTTGGACATGAGCACTGATGACTCGGACTTGGACTTGGACTCGAGCATTGACTCACTGCATTCTGACTCGGAAGGTGCAGACTCTGACTCAGACTTGTTAATTGATCAAATAAAATTGGTAATAGGCCCTAATCATTTGGCACAAGATATTGATGGCTAGCGCGTTTGTTTGGCTATTGTGTCACAAAGTAAATCAACTCCCTTTGAAATGGTGATCGCTGTGTCATTTATGTTTAATGTAGACCTTTTTTTATTTGTGTGTCAGCTCTTTGACTGCCAGAGTGGAGTGGACTCAACCTTGATGACTTGGACTCGGACTCGGACTAGGGTGATGGGGACTCGACTCTGTATCTTCTTTGGTGACTCGGACTTGGACTCAGACTCGAACACTGGGGACTCGAGACTCGACTCGGACTCGAGATTTAATGACTCAACTACAACACTGGCTACAGCATCAAAGGGCAATTCCACTCTGGGTCTCTCTTGTATTTATAGAAGAGGTGCTTCACTACAGAGTAAAACCAGCTCCCAACATCAGACCAGAGATTATAGCCCTAAACTACTGCACATGCTCCAGCTCAGTGGCGTCGTTTCAGTAAAAGGCAAGGTATGGCGAGGAGGGAGGGGGGGGAGGTGAAGGGGGGGGTTTCCCCACCTTGTGCAATAGTCACTTTTGGTGAGTTGTTTCTATACAATTCAGTTATATGACATTTAGGTATATGACACAGGACTACACAAGCATTTTTAGTATAGAAATGTGTCAACAGACTAAAGCAGGGAACCACAATATTTTGCATACGAATTATGCAGAATGTAATATCATAACTATCTATTACTTTTCTTGCAATTGAGCCAATTTTCCTTAGGTACGGTTTTGAGGTGTGTGTTCAACAGAATATAGTATCAAAAACACATTCACAAAAAGTATGGGTTACTGAATGCTGAACTGCACTGTTATAATCACTAAGCCATTGTAAGACCTTACCTGTGTCCCTGTATCACTTGTCTCTGCTGCCCTTTGATTAAAAAACGTCCCTATGTCCATTTTCCTTTTTTTTGGGGCATATTTCAGTTAGTCACCGTAAAAGTCACAGTAAAACTGAGATAATTGACAATATCAAAACATGCTAGGGCTGTACCAAATAGTTCGAAGCTTCGTTCATAATGTTGACATTCGAATTCTAAATCAACATAAAAAATCGAATTTCTTAATTTTTATTTGCCAAGGTATGGCGAGTGCCATACCTTGCCATACCAGAACGACGCCCCTGCTCCAGCTTCTGGCTCTACAAAGGAATACACTGAGGACGAAGAATGGCAGACGACAGACGACGCCAGTCAAAGGTTCTCTTATCGAACACAACGGAGGGAGGGCGAGCGTTTACCTGTGATTACATCATTACCTGACGAGAGACGGCGGGAAGCTGATCGACACAGATTCTCAGGAAATGAGAATCACCGGCCCGTTCTTCATAATTGAGCAAGGTCCAGCTATGCGTCATTATGGCATTTAGCTCCACCAAATTAGTACCTTCCTCTGCCAATGTTTATGACGCAGAGATGGCTTTTTAGCCAGCCACATAGAGAGCATTAATCAGTTACGCCCAGTGGCGGACATAGGCCCGGGCAACATGGGCAGCCGCCCAGGGCAGCATCTTGCTGAGGGTGGCATGAGGAGGCGAAAATGTTAAAATTATTATCCCCTGAATGGTGACATTTGCGCGATCAGTTTTCTATCGCTCATTGCACAGGTCAGGTCAGGTCAGGTCAATTAACCTTTTCGGAGTGGGCGCCCTGTTTGTGACTGTGTCGAGGTTCGCCCAGGCCAGCATATAAACTAGGAACGTCCTTGTTACGCCTCAATCTAGTAAATGAGTTTAATGTTACTTTGTGGTTGACTTTCTCTGTTATATTATGATTAGTCAGTTATGATGAGGAGGCCCCCCCGGACCCACGGTAACCCACTGCGGCTACACCAGTTGTGCACAGGATGTGTAATTGGCCCTGTGTAATTTTCCTCTATCCTCCAATCACAACTGTTGATGAGGTCAATTATCCCATGTGTTATTAATAACTGGGTGAAATTAAAGGCAGTGAGGTCACATTTTAACTAGTTCCACCCCGTGGTCGGTTTATTAGATTCAACCAAGGTGGTGTTTGGAAGATATCGCAATGACTTGCCTTAGTTCATCCCATAAAATAAGGCTGCAAGTATTTCATAGCTGTTTCTTTTTACGAGGGCGATGCCAGCCCCTCTCGTTCCTTGAAATGCCCTCATCCCTCCGTGTTTTATATCTCCGCCAGGTACCACTCAGCAGTGTTGTGATAGAGAAGGCTAGTAGCGAGCAATGAAATTGTGCTGAATCAATTATTTGAAAAGGGCAAAATGCTTATGTTTTCATCCTCCTCTCTCTCTCTCTCTCTATCTCTCTCTCTCTTTCTTTCTCTCCCTCTCACTCTCTTTCTCTTACCTTCTCTCTCTCTCTGAGTATGTGTATATGTGCAAGTGTGTCTCTCTGTCTGTGTATCTCTCTCTCTCTCTCTCTCTCTCTCTCTCTCTCTCTCTCTCTCTCTCTCTCTCTCTCTCTCTCTCTCTCTCTCTCTCTCTCTCTCTCCACTCCAGTAACCTTATTCCTGTATATGCCAAATAATTTATAGGTGTTTACATGTCGGGCCCTCGACACATACTGGAGATGAGACAAAAGACGTCTGTCAGAGGGTTTTCAGAATGCAGAGAGGAGGGAAGGCGCCACACGTCCAACCGGTTTTAGACCAGCCGCTGGATAAACGAAGACTTTAAGAGCTACGGTGGTACATATCTGCACACTGCATTAGGCCAATATATATTTCATAGATTTGAGCAATTAAAGCACGGCTGGAAAGTTTTGTGCAAATTGAGATTCACTACCTACACGTACTTCCACGTTTTGGGGGAAGATCACACAAAAAAAATGCATGAAAGGAAAACCATTATGGAACATCAATAGCTACAGTATCATTATTAGCTATGTATTTGTTTGATTTTGATGTCTTGGTTCCCTGGTGAATAGTAACCGACTGTTCCCTGGTTAATAGTAACAAACTACAACTGTTCCCTGGTTAATAATAACAAACTGTTCCCTGGTGAATAGTAACAAACTACAACTGTTCCCTGGTGAATAATAACAAACTGTTCCCTAGTTAATAATAACAAACTGTTCCCTGGTGAATAGTAACAAACTACAACTGTTCCCTGGTTAATAATAACAAACTATTCCCTGGTGAATAGTAACAAACTGCTCCCTGGTGAATAGTAACAAACTGTTCCCTGGTGAATAATAACAAACTGTTCCCTGGTGAATAATAACAAACAGTTCCCTGGTGAATAATAACAAACAGTTCCCTGGTGAATAATAACAAACTGTTCCCTGGTGAATAATAACAAACTGTTCCCTGGTGAATAATAACAAACAGTTCCCTGGTGAATAATAACAAACTGTTCCCTGGTGAATAATAACAAACAGTTCCCTGGTGAATAATAACAAACTAGAACTGTTCCCTGGTTAATAGTAACAAACTACAACTGTTCCCTGGTGAATAATAACAAACTGTTCCCTAGTTAATAGTAACAAACTACAACTGTTCCCTGGTGAATAATAACAAACTGTTCCCTGGTTAATAGTAACAAACTACAACTGTTCCCTGGTGAATAATAACAAACTGTTCCCTAGTTAATAGTAACAAACTACAACTGTTCCCTGGTGAATAGTAACAAACTACAACTGTTCCCTGGTTAATAATAACAAACTGTTCCCTAGTTAATAGTAACACACTACAACTGTTCCCTGGTGAATAATAACAAACTGTTCCCTAGTTAATAGTAACACACTACAACTGTTCCCTGGTTAATAATAACAAACTGTTCCCTAGTTAATAGTAACACACTACAACTGTTCCCTGGTGAATAGTAACAAACTACAACTGTTCCCTGGTGAATAGTAACAAACTACAACTGTTCCCTGGTGAATAATAACAAACTGTTCCCTGGTGAATAGTAACAAACTGTTCCCTGGTGAATAATAACTAATTGTTCCCAGGGAACAGTTTGTTACTATTCACCGGTGAATAGTAACAAGGTAAGAGGTCTCTCTTCATCACCATGAAAAGATATGTTACTGTAACGTCTTTTCTATCTCAACCCACTGAGATCTTAGTTGAATATATCTAGAATAGGATACAGTATATCTAGAATATGATTATCTAGAATAGGATACAGTATATCTAGAATAGGATATATCTAGAATAGGATACATCTAGAATAGGATACAGTATATCTAGAATAGGATATATCTAGAATAGGATACATCTAGAATAGGATACAGTAGAATACCATAGATCTAGAATAGGATAGATCTAGAATAGGATAGATCTAGAATAGGATATAGTAGAATAGCATAGATCTAGAATAGGATAGATCTAGAATAGGATACATCTAGAATAGGATACAGTAGAATAGCATAGATCTAGAATAATAGATCTAGAATAGGATAGATCTAGAATAGGCATGGGGTGGTGGCAGAGTGGGACAGCAGGGTAGTTAGAGAGACCAACCTGTAACAAATGTCACATATTCAATCCCTGCAAGAGCATCCCTATGTGTCCATCCCTGTCAAAGTGTCCTTGAGTAAGATGCTGAACCCCTACCTGCTCCAGCTGTACCCCTACCTGCTCCAGCTGTACCCCTACCTGCTCCAGCTGTACCCCTACCTGCTCCAGCTGTACCCCTACCTGCTCCAGCTGTACCCCTACCTGCTCCAGCTGTACTCCTACCTGCTCCAGCTGTACCCCTACCTGCTCCAGCTGTACTGCGGATGGCTGATCCGCATCCTGCACTCTGAGCCCTCGGGTAAAATCCCTGTTTGTCTTAGAAGGTTATGCAAACAATAAATACATTCCTTACTGGATTTGTATCATATGACCATTGTATGCCCTAGAGACATTTGGAAAAGATAAAGGTTTGTCTTTGCCATCACTGTGTGTGTTTACATGCACAATACTACAGTATTAGTATATTTGAGGTACTCTACTATTCTGTCTATGAATTGCTGTACACGAGTGGCATATCCCATTTACAGTATCTTGATCATGACAACCTGAATATGATCGCTACAAAATGTGATCTATAAGAGCTGGGATTCTGAGGCATGTAAACACCTCATGTATTCTGTTTACTGACGAGTTGAGTGGTTTTGTGGTCTGTGTAAGTTCCGTTTCCATGGTAATAGGCATCATTTCCATTTACTCATAGGTTATTACATATAAAGGCATATTGGTAATTGGAACAGGGAATTGCATATACTGTACATCTACTGTACATGAAATCCTGTGACTAGCTACTTGCCAGTACTGGATATTTGCCAGCAGCTATTCAGAATACAAATGTGAATAAATGTTCTCCCTGGGATTGGTAGTACATCAGAATAATAAGTAGGGTGGCTTGTTCAAAAAAAAAAAAAAAAAAAAAAAAAAACACGTTTTATTAGTAGTTTTATTACTCTAGAATCTGTGCCCGGCTCTTCGCTTACAGTAGCAGAAGAGTGGGAGTTGACAGAGATGTGGGTTATTTATCGATGGAAGCACGGAGATATTCAATAAAGTGGAAATTCAGGTCCTGTGTGTAAATGTGTGCATGTGTAGTTTTTTGTATGCAATGTGTATATGTCTGTACTGTAAGCGCATGTAGTCTGTAAGTTCATGCATACAGTGTGTGCATACACAGGTTTGTGTCTGTGTGTCATTGTGTGTGTGTGTATGTGTGTGTGTGTGTGTGTGTGTGTGTGTGTGTGTGTGTGTGTGTGTGTGTGTGTGTGTGTGTGTGTGTGTGTGTGTGTGTGTGTGTGTGTGTGTGTGTGTGTGTGTGTGTGTGTGTGTGTGTGTGTGTGTGTGTGTGTGTGTGTGTGTGTGTGTGTGTGTGTGTGTGTGTGTGTGTGTGTGTCATGAATCATGTGCGCTTTCGTGGGCGGCATGTTCAAAGTTCACTGCTTCTGCAGCTGTTGTTGCTTAGAAAAGATGCAGCACTCCTATCTATCTATCTATCTATCTATCTATCTATCTATCTATCTATCTATCTATCTATCTATCTATCTATCTATCTATCTATCTATCTATCTATCTATCTATCTATCTATCTATCTATCTATCTATCTATCTATCTATCTATCTATCTATCTATCTATCTATCTATCTATCTATCTATCTATCTATCTATCTATCTATCTATCTATCTATCTATCTATCTATCTATCTATCTATCTATCTATCTATCTATCTATCTATCTATCTATCTATCTATCTATCTATCTATCTATCTATCTATCTATCTATCTATCTATCTATCTATCTATCTATCTATCTATCTATCTATCTATCTATCTATCTATCTATCTATCTATCTATCTATCTATCTATCTATCTATCTATCTATCTATCTATCTATCTATCTATCTATCTATCTATCTATCTATCTATCTATCTATCTATCTATCTATCTATCTATCTATCTATCTATCTATCTATCTATCTATCTATCTATCTATCTATCTATCTATCTATCTATCTATCTATCTATCTATCTATCTATCTATCTATCTATCTATCTATCTATCTATCTATCTATCTATCTGTCTGTCTGTCTGTCTGTCTGTCTGTCTGTCTGTCTGTCTGTCTGTCTGTCTGTCTGTCTGTCTGTCTGTCTGTCTATCTATCTATCTATCTATCTATCTATCTATCTATCTATCTATCTCTATCTATCTATCTATCTATCTATCTATCTATCTATCTATCTATCTATCTATCTATCTATCTATCTATCTATCTATCTATCTATCTATCTATCTATCTATCTATCTATCTATCTATCTATCTATCTATCTATCTAACCTCAAAATTGCTTCTGTCACCCCCCTACTAAAAAAACCCGGTCTCAACCCTGAAACCCTTGATAATTTCCGCCCCATTTCCAACCTCCCCTTCCTCTCAAAAATAATTGAGCGAGCCATTGCCTCCCAATTAAAATCCTACCTCGACAACAATAACCTTTATGATACATTTCAATCCGGATTCCGCACCAAACATAGCACCGAAACTGCTCTTCTAAAGGTCACCAACGACATACTCCTCTCTGCCGACTCTGGTTCCCTCTCCATCCTCATTCTCATAGACCTCAGCGCTGCTTTTGACACCATCAGTCACCCCATCCTAATCACTCGTCTCCAGTCCTCCGTTGGCATCTCCGGAATCCCCCTCACCTTGCTCCAATCATACCTCTCACACAGGCACCAATTCATCTCTATCAACAACTGCAAATCCCCCACTGCCCCCATCACTCATGGTGTCCCCCAAGGCTCAGTACTTGGTCCCCTGCTCTTCATCCTCTACATCCTTCCACTTGGTCTGATTCTCCGCCAACATGGCCTGCGTTTTCACTGTTATGCAGACGACACTCAGCTCTACCTCTCCACCAAGACTATCACTCCAGCCACTCTCTCCACCCTCAGCACCTGCCTCACAGACATCAAAACATGGATGCAAAATAACTTTCTCAAATTAAACTGCAATAAATCAGAAATCATCATTATCGGTCCAAAATCCCTCACCAGCCACACCCAGGATTTCACCCTAAATATTGATGGTACCATTGTCACCCCCTCCACTCAC
Source organism: Notolepis coatsorum (assembly GCF_963971535.1). Taxonomy (NCBI): domain Eukaryota; kingdom Metazoa; phylum Chordata; class Actinopteri; order Aulopiformes; family Paralepididae; genus Notolepis; species Notolepis coatsorum. The sequence continues at coordinate 66,089,044 of NC_140183.1, forward strand.
GTCCGTAACCTTGGCATCATCCTGGACTCCACCCTTTCTTTCCTCCCCCATGTGAACCACATAACCAAATCTGCCTTCTATCACCTCCGGAACATTGCTCATCTTCGCCCCTCCCTATCACTCTCCGCTGCTGAAACACTGGTTCATGCATTCATATCATCAAGACTAGATTACTGCAACAGCATCCTCTACGGCTCACCAAACACTATTCTCAATAAACTCCAATATGTCCAAAACTCTGCTGCCCGCATGCTCACCTCCACCCGTCGCTCTGATCACATCACCCCTGTCCTCCACGACCTCCACTGGCTTCCAATCAAATACAGGATACATTTTAAAATACTACTCATCACATTTAAAGCCCTCAACAACCTTGCCCCTCCCTACCTGTCCGACCTCCTCCACCGTCACACGCCCACCCGTCGCCTTAGGTCTGCAGATGCCAACCTCCTAACACCTCCCACGACCAAGCTCCGGACCTGGGGCGACAGGGCCTTTGCTGCTGCTGCCCCCTCCCTCTGGAATGCCCTCCCCAGCCATATCTGTGATGCAAACACCCTGACATCTTTTAAATCAGCCCTCAAAACCCACCTTTTCAATCTTGCTTTTGACCTCTAATTCTGTCGGTTTTATTTTATTTTGTATGTATATGTATTATTTTTGTTCTGTTTTGTTCTGTTTTTTTGTTTTGCCATAGTTTGTCTCTCCTGCCCATGTGAAGCGTCTTTGAGCACCTGGAAAAGCGCTATATAAAATAGATGTATTATTATTATTATTATTATTATTATTATTATTATTATTATTATTATTATTATTATTATTATTATTATTATTATTATTATTATTATTATTATTATTATTATTATTATTATTATTATTATTATTATTATTATTATCATCATCATCATCATCATCATCATCATCATCATCATCTATCTATCTATCTATCTATCTATCTATCTATCTATCTATCTATCTATCTATCTATCTATCTATCTATCTATCTATCTATCTATCTATCTATCTATCTATCTATCTATCTATCTATCTATCTATCTATCTATCTATCTATCTATCTATCTATCTATCTATCTATCTATCTATCTATCTATCTATCTATCTATCTATCTACTGTATCTAAGTGGTTGGAAAACGCCCCAAGACATGATAATGCAATGTTTCTTTTACAATGTGTTGTTTCAGCTGTACTTTATTCTCTTGATGAATAGAAGGTCCCAGTGCTATTTACTGTAAACCATCAGACCTTTGATTCTATTTATATTTGTATTTGTATTATACTGGTTTGTTTGGATCCTTATTCATTTCCTCTTTGTTGCCATTGTTGTTGCTGACACCTGAACCTCCCCACAGGGATGAATAAAGGTTTATCTGATCTTACCTGTCTTAGAGTTGACCAATACTGCCATCTAGAGGTGTTTGATATCTATTGCTGGTCCTTCATAACTAGCTACATGTCTCCCCCTAGTGATGAAAACGTGTCACTACAACAATAAGAAAATGAATAATTGAATAAATAAAATAAGAATAATACATTTCAACCTGACAGATATTGTATGTTACATCAGTTTGACAAATTAACCCAGACAATTGAGAAATTACATTCATAACTTCTACAATCAGTATTTGTACATCTGTGTTTGAAATGTCAATGTCTCTGAAATAACAATTACAGACCAAAAAAAACTCAAAAGCAAAAAGAAAGCAACACAAATTAAATGTATTTACTTGTGATTATTGAGCAGTGGGGAGCTTATTATTATTGGCAGATAATATAAGCCCTGTAGTATAGTGATCCAGTTGTGCAGACTCTGATTACTTGCTATGCCAACATTTGCATAAAACTTGCATTTTGAATAAACCAACATTTTCTAAATGATAAATTCATAAATCATTAATTCAAAGCAATTCCGCACCTTTCTAAAAGCTCTGTGGATGTAATTTTAAACGATTAGTCTACATAAAATCTAATAATATCTGGCACATTCCAGCGTCTCGTCAGAGGTGTGTTTCGTCTCTCCCACTCCTCCATCTTACACACACACACGCGCGCACGCACACACCCACACGCGCACGCACACGCGCACACACACGTGCACACACATACGCACACAATAATGAGCTGAACTACTTTACAGATAAATGGAATACATGTTTTAGACGTTCATTTAGACTGGTCAAGGAAAGAAAGGGAGGTAGAGCAGTCGTCTGGCGTCGATTCCCGCTCCTCCCGGGCAGCGTGTTGATGTGTCCTTGAGCAAGACACTTAACCCCGAATTGCTCCCGATGAGCAGGTTGGCACCTTGCATGGTTACCTCCGCCGTCGGTGTGTGTGAATGGGTAAATGTGAGTAATTGTAAAGCGCTTTGGATAAAAGTGCTATATAAAAAAGCAGCCATGATACAATTCTGATCATCACATGTAGACATCAACATGTATTGCAATGTAAAAAATATATGGCCATCCACAGGGAAATTAAACTGATTGATTGGTTATTTATTTGTCCTTTTGGAAATTCATCTTGTGCCTTTACAAACATCAGATGAATTACATAATGATGAATGAATGAATGAATGAAAAGTTTATTTTTGAACATGTAATTCTCCATTTCCTCCAAACAAATCACGGTATCTTGTTCCGTCAAACCAAACAATCATAACAACAAATTTAAAAACATAAAAAAAAAATTAAAAAAAAAAGAAAAAGGAATTATAAACAAAAGGTCAAGAGCAATGTGTTTGGTTAGCAGACTGATTGATTGATTGATTGATTGATTGATTGATTGATTGAAAAGTGTATTAACAGATTGCAGAATGGGTACACTACAGCAGGGGTTCTCAACCTTTCTGCTGCCAAGGCACCCCTGTGTCCAATAAAATATTCCAGGGCACCCCTACATACGATAAAGACTTTTCCGGTCCTGTCTTTTTTGCTACAATGATGACAAAAGTACTTGCTTTCAAAATAAGGTCTAAATGGCGTTTCAGGTCTAAATGGCTTAGTACTGTTGACATTACACTGCTTTTAGTAGTAAATCAAATAGCATATAATATATTTATTTTAAAATAAAATTACAGAAAATTATCACTAGTGCCACTGCTATCTGTTGCAGCTGCACTGTTTCCCATTAAAATTGCATATTTGGATAAGTGTGACCATTTCTCAAAAACAGAAAATCATGTATTTCTTTTAAATACAGAAAAGGATCACCAAGCTACCATTTCTCAAAAAATATAAATAAATACAGAAGACTAGACAATTCCGCACAGGGAAATTGTCAAAGTGTGGGTGATGCCTGTGCACCGCCGGCCAATGGGAGAGGGTCTGTATTCCTCCGGAGGACAGCTAGCTAGCCGTTGTGGACACTCACCTTTCCACAGCAAAACAGTCGGCAAAGCATCTTGTATGAGAAATGCAGGTTTTCCATATTTCCTGTTTAAAGTCGATTTGTAGCCAGACGGTCCTGTTCCAAGATGCTACTAATGAGAAAGATCTGTTAAAGATCTGAGTGAATTGTTGAATACACAAATGTTCTAGAATGGTCTATTATGACATCATACTTTGACATCACAAATGTTCTAGAATGGTCTATTATGACATCATACTGTGACATCACACATGTTCTAGAATGTTCTATTATGACATCATACTGTGACATCACAAATGTTCTAGAATGTTCTGCCATTCATCCTTATGGACCAAAATGTCCCGCTTAAAGTCGATTTGTAGCCAAACGGTGCAGTGAAACTTTCCAAAAAGTAATAGCAACTCAAGTTGGACCAAGCCGGTCGTTTTTATACCTTAGTTACACGTGTATGTGGTGCGAAAGCTCTGGGAGGAGTTAGCGGACAAAAGTCGGCGGAATAAATAATAAATAAATAATAATAATAATAATAATAATAATACACTTTATTTGTATAGCACCTTTCATACAGAAACTGTTTAAAACTGAATCAAACCATAAACAAGGTGGCCTGTTGGGATGTTAGATCCTGATGTGAAATAGTATAGATTACAATAATGTGGTTCACCCACACTAATAAGCACTCGTTCACTCAGTGGACATTTTATTAGCTGCTGCTGGCTAATAATACTGTCAATATGTGGGGAGATCTTTGACAAGGCAACACGCATGTCATCCTCAAGGCTCAACTTGGCCCTATATTTTGTTTTCAGAGCTGTCATGGATGAAAAGCCAGCTTCACACAGATATGTGTTGCTGAATGGTATCATGAGATACTTGGTACTCAGCTCTACACTCAGACCAACATGTTTCCAGGGGCACTTCACTGAAACCAGCTCTCCAGGTGGTATCAGATGAGATTTCAATGAGTTCTTCCAAGCTTTGTCTCAATGTTGTCTGTAAAGGGGTTCTTTATCCAGAGTAACTTGGTGATCCTTTTCTGTGTTTTATTAAATAATGATTTTCAGGGTGGTGCACGGCCGTCCCGGGTTCGACTCCCGGACCCGGCGACCTTTGCCGAATGTCTTCCCCCATATCTCTCTCCCATCCTTCCTCTCTGCCGGACTTGTCCAATAAACAAATGAAAAAGCTACCCAAACATATTAAAAAAAATTATGATTTTCAGTTTTTGAGAAATGGTCAAACTTATCAAAATGTGGTATTTTCATGGAAAACAGTGCAGCTGCAACAGATAGCACTTTAGTGATCATTTTCTTTAATCATATTAATTATTTTTTTGAGAAATCTCAAGGCACCCCTGGCAGCTCTCTGAGGCACCCTAGTGTGCCTAGGCACCCCTGTTGAGAACCGCTGCACTACAGTACAGCTCAAAACATACAATTGTTAAGGGGATGCAGACCAGAGAAAGACTTTCGTCTTGTTTACATCAGGGTCCCCCATTTTCAATTCATTATGACACACACGACATACAGATAGACAGTACTGCTACATCTATACATTTATGACATACCAGACATACCAGACATGTCCAAAAAAGGAGTAGAGGGAAGCTAAGCTTATTGATCCCTACCCCCTTACATTTATATTTGTTCTTCCATTAATTTGACTAGATATAACATAATTTAGTATATTACAATATAGAATATACTTTTACTTATATATATATATAAAAAAAAAAAAAAAAAAACTTGATTCACTTGACAGCAGTGAATATAGTACAGCACTACATAACACAATATAGCATAACTTTGTTTATCCTCATTACTCATTTCTGTATTTCTCTAATGTGTATCTGATGATGACAACAACAACAACAACAACAATAAAAACAACAACAATAATAATAACAACACCAATAAAACCAACAACAACGAAAAACAACAAAAACAATATCAACAACAACAATAACAATAACAACAGAAACAGAGACAACACAACAGGGTGTCACACTACAGGTTTGTAGTTGGAGGACCCAAATGCAGACAAACAGGGCGGAGCAGGTGACGTTGGCAGCAGGCAGGGGAACCAAGCAGCTGAACTGAAATAGTGAACTGAAAACTACAAACTTCAAGGAACAGCAACTAGAAGCAGACAGGCAGACAGATTATAACTACAGAACTAGAACACGTAGAGATAGGAACAAGTTGCATAGACTAAGGGGGCTTTCACACTAGCCATTCAGGGTCGAATCAGAGCACGATCGCACCAAAATAGGGTGTGATCGTCCCTGATGAGAACGCTCCCCCTCGTCCCCGGGGACGCTGATTCGCTCCAAACCTGGACCGCTGGAATAGGTGGTTTCGGGTGTGCGCCAGTGTCCCAGACGAGGGAGCGGGGGCCGTGGTGTGCAAGCTTACTGTAATGCTTTCATGCTTGCTTGAATAAAACAACAACAATACCCACAAAAACGATATTTATGGGCAATTTGGCGAGTTCAGACCTCAACCAAACAAGCATGTTGAGCCTCACGGCTCAGTGGATGAAAACTTCGAGATGAAGCCACGTTACAAGCACAAGACTTCCCTGGCTCGCATTAGGCCTGGCAATTTTTTTTTGCCATTGCTATGTCTATACATTGGTTTCTTGTTCGAATGCATTTATTTCTATAGACCAGTGACATGCAATATAATTGAAGCGAGCAATGGGCTAACGTTAGCTGCTAAGTTATCCCATAAATAGGCTAAGCTAACTAGCGTTAGCCGCTAACCCTGAAACGCTTAAAGCGGACTCCACACCAGTTCCATTCGTGAAGAAAGGGGGTGGGTTATATTGACAAGGCTTGACAACAGAGGTTCATATATAACTTCATATTTATTGGTTATTCGTTTCTTTATATCAGCATCCAGTTTCCATCACAGTGTGTTAAACACTTCCTGTGTTGACATTCGAGTGTGACATCATCGCCTACGGCAGTTTACATGCTCAAAACGCAAAACGTAAACAAAACCCGGAGTGCACCAAGACTGCAGTGTGTACGCAAACTAGAGGGGGGAGAGGGAGGGGGGAAGTTCGCACCCAAGGACGGAGCGAGGACGGAGCGGAGCACCCGCTCCTAATGAGAAAGCCCCCTAAGACTGACTCAGGCAGACTGATGAACTGACAAAACTGAACAGGGGAAGCGAACGTAAATACATACAATTTCTAAATGGGAACACCTGGGATGATTACAGGCGAGGCTCAGACTAACTGGAGAAACTAGACAGGGAACATACTGGACGTAGAGCTACATGCAGTGGTGAAAAGTAACTAAGTATTTTTACTCAAGTACTGTACTTAAGTACAATTTCGAACTACTTGTACTTTACGCAAGTGTTACGTACCCCAGTAAGGGGACGTAACACAAGGCCACAGGTAGGTGAGGGTGCAGTGACACTAAAACCATGAAACAATATTGCAAAATAGTATTTATTTTACAAACAAAAGAAACTCAGCAACACAAAGAGCAAGGAGGACTACCTAGTGGCACCAAATGAAATACAAAAGGAAATGAAAACCCACCCCCCTTACAGGCGCTGAATGCCCAAAAGTACAGGTGGTGGTGCTCACTCTAAAGCTGGTGTCTTTAACATCAGGTCACCTACGTGATGCAAAAATGTAGACCCAGGGTATCTTCCTGTCCTCAATGTCCCTGTGTGCGAAACAAAAGATTAGAATACAGGAAAAATAGAATCACCATAAGCTGGGTGAACAGGGAATAACAAAAGGGGTTAGGGATAAAACAGAAATGTACAACAGGCAGGAGGAAAAAAATACAATAAACAGGCACAAGGAAACAGAGCTTTAACCAGCTCTGATACCACAAATAACTTAAACAGAGCTTTAACCAGCTCTGATACCACAAATAACTTAAACAGAGCTTTAACCAGCTCCGATACCACAAAGCTCCTAAACAGAGCTTTAACCAGCTCTGGTACCAAAAAGGACTCTAAAGAGCCACGGCTCTATTTCCCAAAACAGAGAGAGAGCTCTACCATCAAACAACACAATATATAGTTACCACCACAGACAGAGCTCTGGCTAACACTGCACACAATGGGATATATGAAGGGAGAGAGGAGGTTGATTGCTGACGAGCCTCAGCTGTTGCTGCTGCTGTTGCTGTTGCTGGAATGAGATGGTGATTGACCAGCTGCTGCTGGAACTGAGAGACCCTGAGAGACAGATATGTTACACAGGAGGGGGACAAAAGACAACAAAACAACCTGCCTACATACATAACACATAATACATAATATACATAACTCCATATATATATATACAAGGACAGAGTCCGTAACAGCAAGTATTTTAATTTTAGGGTACTTTATACTTTTACTCCACTACATTTCAAAGGAAATATTGTACTTTTTACTCCACTACATTTATCTGAACCTATCGGTTGCTAGAAAACATGGCAAAAATGTATGAAGAGAAGAATATTACGAGAACATACAACATAAAGACAGGCAAGGACAAATTCAGGAAAACTAAATCAACATTTCAAGTACATGTACATGGCCAAACGCCAACCTGAACAAGTGTGTTTTTAGCAGGGGTGTAAAGTACTTGAGTAATTGTACTTCGTTAAAAAAAAGTACTGTTTTGGGGGATTTGTACTTTACTCTAGTATTATTAGGTTTGTATACTTTGTACTTTTACTCCATTACATTTCAGAGAAAAGAAAACATACTTTTTACTCCTTACATTTAAAATGCAGACCTACAAAGTACAAAGTACAAATCTCACAGGTCCAACCATTTTAATTAGTATATTTTAATTGTTTATCTGGCCGAACATTAACGCTATTAATCCTGCGACCGCAGGTAAACAGCCAATCAAATCCCCATCAATGGAAAATGAACCCGCCCATACCCATGCTGATTGGTCCTTGTGCAACACTAGAAAGCGTGGATCTTTGATTAAACACCTGCTATCAGAAGAATAGACAGTCAGATCCGCATTATGCTGTGGTTAATTTTGTGATATTATTCAGGGTACTCCAGTATTCTGTCTTTAATATTGTGATATTATTCAGGGTACTCCAGTATTCTGTCTTTAATATTGTGATATTATTCAGGATAATCCAGTATGCTGTGGTTAATATTGTGATATTATTCAGGATACACCATTCTGTTTTTAATATTGTGATATTATTCACGCTGTGATGTGAATGCCGTCCATGTTAGTTTACCTTCAATGGAGAAGTGCATTAAATAATTTTAATGCAAAAAAAGTGTCCTCTGTTCTTTCATTTCAGCATTGTCTATCGCAGAACACATTCCATTGTGGGCAGAGTGTATGCTTGGTTTCATTCCAGCCTTGCTTAACACTTTCAGTGCCAGCCATAACATTGATTAATGTCATTAGTGCCATCATCCACTTCAATGATAGCGTTAAAAACGCATAATCTATATTTTAAATTATGGCTATGTGTTATGGTTTGTAACCGACCCCAATCGCACAACACAAGACAGGTATGAGAGTAAGCCAAAACAGGGCATTTATTCATTACATAAGAAAAGGCGGCACTGTCCCTTTAAGGGAGAACACAAAAACACTGGAGTCAAAGAATATAGGGAAAATGCGGCACTGTGCCTTTAAGAGGCGAGCAGGCTAAGGGGCTAAGGCTAAGGGACAGGGCCAGGGCAAAAAGTCAAGGACCAGGACCAGGGGGCACTGGAAAGGGGGACAGGGACAGAGGCCCGGAGAGGCGGGCTGGAGACAGGGACAGAGAACAGGGTTAAGGCCTTGGACAGGGCGAGGGCCAGAGGTGCTTACAGGGATGGCAGGGTTCCGACGGCGGAAGCATGGCACGGAGATCCTCCTCGGAAGCTGCAGACGGGCAGCGCAGAACACCGGGGTCCCAGAGGACCGGGGCGAAGAGACGCATCCTCCCGTGGAATAGGAAGCGATGCGCGCCGGCTTGACGTCTGGAGTGGGAGCGCGCGGGCTTGACGTCTGGTCTGGAGTGGGAGCGCGCCGGCTTGACGTCTGGTCTGGAGTGGGAGCGCGCCGGCTTGACGTCTGGAGTGGGAACACCACTCCAGGCCTGGCACGGAGATCCCCCCTCGGATGCTGCAGACGGGCAGCGCGGAACACCGGGGTCCCAGAGGACCGGGGCGAAGAGACGCATCCTCCCGTGGAATAGGAAGCGATGCGCGCCTGCTTGACGTCTGGAGTGGGAACACTGGAAAACCTCCCGTAGAGGATTAGAGAGCGCAGACGGTGTCCCACTCCAGGCAAACGGCGACAGGTGGTGATGGCTGGCACGTCGTCTCACGCCGGAGACGCGGCAGGTGATGGTAACGTCCAGGACTCCATGAACACTGAACACAGATAAAGAATACAGAGTCCAGAACACCGAACCAGCATACAGAACGACCCGACCAGGACTGGAGGGGAGGTCCAGGTATTTAAAGCCCTCTGGGGCGCTAATCATAAACTATGAACAGCTGTGAAAGGTAGTCCAAGGGTGGGGGCTGGAGAAGAGCAGAGGAGAGTAAAACATCGCAAGGGTGGGGGCCGTTGAGGAGAGTAGACAGGGAATTAAAGGTCCAGGGAACAGGCGAAACCTCACACTATGTGTCTAATCTGCCCATCGCTTATCAATGACTTGTTTGCAGTCAACATTGTCAAAACGTGGGAGGGGGGGGGGGGGGGGGGGTGGAGAACGAGCGAATATTCATGTGTGTTGATGGTTATGGTTTTTTTTTTTTGTATTTTTGTTTTATTTATTATTTTTCATTCAATGTTAATTCTATGTATATTTTCTGATCCTCTTCTGAGGGGCTGGTGATCGTGGGCTCTGGCTAAGGTGGCCGCGGTTCGGGGTCTCTGCGGGTCGGGCCGCTAAAGAGGCTTGGTGCTTTGGCTCGCAGGGGGGCCGGGCTGGGGGTCCTCCGGGATGGGGCCTGCGGTTGCCGGGCCTGGGGGTGGAGGAGATTCGGTAAGCAATTTTATAGTATATTTTAATTTAATTTTATTATACTTTTATTTGGTGACAACCTTATTGTCTAATCATTGTTGTGTTAGTTTATGTCCTTGGATGTCTTTTATGTATTATTGTTATTATTGTGTTGTGAGTTGTGTTGTTTCATGTCTGAAAATTGAAAATAAAAAAAATTTGGTCACAAAAAAAACATTGTCAAAACGGATTGTTTTTTAACACTTTGATCGCCATGGTTAAATTCATAATTGACCATCCCTCGCCATCTCTATTTGTCTATGGAGAAGTTCCCCTTCTTTGCAGGGCTATAACTTTTTTAATTGTATTGCTAAATTGACATTATTATGGCCCATTCAATGTCCTATATCTATTGTTCAGGGTGTAGCAACGTTATACTTTTTCATTCACATATTCATACTAAAATACGGTCTAAAGTATATTATGTTTTTATCGTTTTCTGCAGCTTTCTCCAGAACGTGATTTATAGCTCCAAATGCATTATATTGATGATGAAATACAGTTTGATAGCAATCGGCGCGAGATAAAAAATTTCAACTGGACGTGGTTCTAGAAGTTACTACGTCATGACCGGATGGGCGGGGGGTCGTTTATAATTCCGTGGGCAACGTTATATCATTCATCTAGTGTGGGTGATATGATCATCAGAGCAGTTAGTAAAGAACACGTTGGAAAATAACGCTGGATCTTACCGTATCTTCCTCGCGCCGTTGGGCGATGAGCGTGGAGCAGAGATATTCCTATTATGGGATGTCGAAATACCCGATCCATCTCCAGGTTGTATAATAGTATATACGTCCAAATCATGTTGTTTGTCGAGTTATTTGCACCGATCGGTGTTCACTGTGTCAAGATGGAGTCCTGCTAATGATAGCGAGTGCACGGACGAAATATGGGTGAGCACCACTTCATCCACATGACTTCCTGTTGGGCGATCTGCCGATCGGCCACCAGATGGCGCTCTTGAACCGTTAGAGAGTTGAGTGGAGCTCAGCAGTATATCTCAGGTCCCCGTAGGAGAAATATGATTTCGATCACAGATTTTTGAAATATTGATATCAAAGACGTGTTACGGCGTCTTCGGCAGAATGAGCATGGCGGGCAATGACGAGTTTCGGCGTTTCCGGCGATTAAAGTGTTAATCGGTTCATATCCTTTTTATAGAACATTTCCGGAAAATAGAAAGATTCCCTCATAAACGGCATTTATTGGAATATTCTCGAATACACTAGACACGTTGTCATTTGTCGGCCTATTTATGAATAGTTTTCAAATAAACGCTAGATTATCGATATTATATGTGTAGAAGCGAGCTGAGAAATCGATTACCTCATTTCCTCAACATCACACACACACACACATATACACATACGGGACACGCTGTTATCTCAGTGAATACAGCTCTGATTATCCTAAAACTGGTAACATAGACTCCTTACCTTAGATCAGATGTTCTCCAAAAAGATTATTCCAATTCCTGATCGCCATTCCAAATATCGATCGTGTTTATTGATTGATTATTGGCTGCTGTAAATATATATTCCAGGCTGCTTTCCAACTCGCGATCACTTCCATGTTCATCAGATCCCTCGCCAGCATAGTGGAGTGAGGAGGCTCCCCCTCCACAGATCCACCAGTATAATCGAATGGCCTGCAGTTACACAGGGATAGACGATAGGGGACGGTATTTTCCCATCTGAGCTCTTAGAGGGGCTGCTGTACCAACGGGAGACTCGGTTGATGAAATATGAATTCAGATCGCTAATAAAAAAATCAAACGACAATTCGCGTCATCGGCACTCAACAGGGGGCATGAAAAGACGACATAACACGTCGCTGGCACTCAAAGTGTTAAACACCAGCTGATGATTTCACTAATTGGCTCACCTCTTCAACTAACTCACCTGGTGCAATGTATAGTTCAAATGAAAACTTGGCCCACGATGGAATGAGTTTGAGACCCTGGTCTATCCCTTTAAAAAAATAATTACTTTAACTTTTTAGTACTTAAGTACATTTAAAAGTAGGACTTTTTGACTTTTACTCAAGTGTGTTTTTAGCCAGATACTTTGACTTTTACTTGAGTCAGATTTTGAGACGGTACCCATACTTTCAACTAAGTATAATTTCTGGGTACTTTTTATACCCCTGGTTTTTAGCTGCCCCTTGAAAGTCCACAGGCTCTTAAGTCCTGGGGGAGCTCATTCCAGAGCCTAGGGGCCACCGCTTCAAAAGCTCGGTCCCCCTTTGTCTTTAACCTGGTTCGGGGCAGCACCAGGAGGCCCTGGTCAGAGGACCTCAAGGACCGGCTGGTCCTATAGGGGTGGATAAGGTCCGAGATGTAAGCGGGGGCTTGACTGTGGACGGCTCTGTAGGTGAATACTAAAACCTTGAATTGGATCCTGAACAGGACAGGAAGCCACTACATTCAATAGCAAATACTTAGAACTGAACGTAGAGCTAGATTACCTAGACGTCTATCTATCTAGGTCGTCCTCGGACGGGCCTTCCATCGGTGCTTCCAGTCATCCCGATCCGCCATGCATCCGACTAGCTCGCCAGTACTTCCTGCTCCCGCATCTCTTCTGAGTACGTCCACGTATGTTAGTGTGTCCTCGTGATCGATGCCTGTGTGTTGGCTCCCACAGCACAAGTTTGCTGGCTGGCAGCTCATGGTGTCTCTGGCAGTGACCTGCCAGCCTCATTCTCCTGACTGCCACTTTCTCGCTCACCCTTAGCCCCCCCCCCCCCCCCCCCCCCCATACAAGTTTGCGTTGGCGACATGCTCATCCCTGTTGAAATTAAGCACTACACACATCATTCTAGTGTAGCACCCATCCAGACTTCTGCAGGGTGGGCTTCAGGGTCCAGCATTCACTGCCATACAGAAGAACAGACTCCACTGTTGCATAAAAAAAGCTAAGCTTGATTTGTCGGGGGAGGTTGGATTTCCACACACTGGTCATGCCGTTCAGGGCCCTCCACGCAAGCGCCTTCCTCACTTTAAGGTTTTGCTCGGATGAGTTGACCCACAAGCCCAGGTATTTGAAATCACTGACTTCCTTTATAGCAGTGCCTCCTGTTGTTGTTAGAGGTGGATGATCCGGGAGGATGTTATACGTTATGACCTCAGTTTTCTTGGCATTTAGCCTAAGGCCAACCTTGGCGCACTCTGTCTCCACTCTGCACAGGA